>NW_028173832.1:20000-60524 GCF_963971535.1 Notolepis coatsorum | reverse complement strand
TCTGTAAGAGGTCCTATAACAGAACCTGGTCCTCTCTCTCTGTAAGAGTCTATAACAGAACCTGGTCCCTCTCTCTGTAAGAGGTCTATAACAGAACTGGTCCCTCTCTCTGTAAGAGGTCTATAACAGAACCTGGTCCTCTCTCTGAAGAGGTCTATAACAGAACCTGGTCTCTCTCTCTGTAAGAGGTCTATAACCGAACCTGGTCCTCTCTCTCTGTAAGAGGTCTATAACAGAACCTGGTATTCTCTCTGTAAGAGGTCTATAACAGAACCTGGTCCTCTCTCTGTAAGAGGTCTATAACAGAACCTGGTCCTCTCTCTGTAGAGGTCTATAACAGACTGGTCCTCTCTCTCTGTAAGAGGTCTATAACAGAACCTGGTCCTCTCTCTGTAAGAGGTCTATAACAGAACCTGGTCCTCTCTCTCTGTAAGAGGTCTATAACAGAACCTGGTCCTCTCTCTCTGTAAGAGGTCTATAACAGAACTGGTCTCTCTCTCTGTAAGAGGTCTATAACCAGAACCCTGGTCCTCTCTCTCTGTAAGAGGTCTATAACAGAACCTGGTCCTCTCTCTGTAAGAGGTCTATAACAGAACCTGGTCCTCTCTCTCTGTAAGAGGTCTATAACAGAACCTGGTCCTCTCTCTGGTAAGAGGTCTATAACAGAACCTGGTCCTCTCTCTCTGTAAGAGGTCTATAACAGAACCTGGTACTCTCTCTGTGAGAGGTCTATAACAGAACCTGGTCCTCTCTCTGTAAGAGGTCTATAACAGAACCTGGTCCTCTCTCTCTGTAAGAGGTCTATAACAGAACCCGTCCTCTCTCTCTGTAAGAGGTCTATAACAGAAACCTGGTCCTCTCTCTCTGTAAGAGGTCTATAACAGAACCTGGTCCTCTCTCTCTGTAAGAGGTCTATAACAGAACCTGGTCCTCTCTCTCTGTAAGAGGTCTATAACAGAACCTGCTCCTCTCTCTGAAGGAGGTCTATAACAGAACCTGGTCCTCTCTCTGTAAGAGGTCTATAACAGAACCTGGTCCTCTCTCTCTGTAAGAGGTCTATAACAGAACCTGGTCCTCTCTCTCTGTAAGAGGTCTATAACAGAACCTGGTCCTCTCTCTGTAAGAGGTCTATAACAGAACCTGGTCCTCTCTCTGTAAGAGGTCTATAACAGAACCTGGTCCTCTCTCTCTGTAAGAGGTCTATAACAGAACCTGGTCCTCTCTCTGTAAGAGGTCTATAACAGAACCTGGTCCTCTCTCTCTGTAAGAGGTCTATAACAGAACCTGGTCCTCTCTCTCTGTAAGAGTCTATAACAGAACCCGGTCCTCTCTCTCTGTAAGAGGTCTATAACAGAACCTGGTCCTCTCTCTCTGTAAGAGGTCTATAACAGAACCTGGTCCTCTCTCTCTGTAAGAGGGTCTATAACAGAACATGGTCCTCTCTCTCGTAAGAGGTCTATAACAGAACCTGCTCCTCTCTCTGTAAAAGGTCTATAACAGACCTGTCCTCTCTGTAAGAGGTCTATAACAGAACCTCTGAGTCTATAACAGACCTGGTCCTCTCTCTCTGTAAGAGGTCTATAACAGAACCTGGTCCTCTCTCTGTAAGAGGTCTATAACAGAACCTGGTCCTCTCTCTCTGTAAGAGGTCTATAACAGAACCTGGTCCTCTCTCTCTGTAAGAGGTCTATAACAGAACCTGGTCCTCTCTCTCTGTAAGAGGTCTATAACAGAACCTGGTCCTCTCTCTCTGTAAGAGGTCTATAACAGAACCTGGTCCTCTCTCTCTGTAAGAGGTCTATAACAGAACCTGAGTTTTGCTTCAAGCTGGGGAGGAAATTGGTGCCATTACAACAAATGAAGAGGTTTGAGCTCCAGCAGAAAGCAAGCCGCTCCCTCAACTCTCCAGCACAGAGCGAGAGAGACAGACAGAGAGAGAGAGGAGAGAGAGAGAGAGAGAGAGAGAGAGAGAGAGAGAGAGAGAGAGGAGAGGGAGAGAGAGAGAGGAGAGAGAGAGAGAGAGAGAGAACAGTAATCTGGGAAAGGTTTTCTGTAGTATTATGAATACCAGACTTTTAAACTTCCTTACCAACCACAATGTCTTGAGTAGAAGCCTAATTGGATTTATACCAAAACACCGCACAACCGATCATATCTACACCCTACATACCCTAATTTATAAACATATATCCAAACCAAAATATATGACTGTTTTATTGACTTCCAAAAGGCTTTGATTTTATTTGGCATACAGGACTGTTCTATAAAGTTATAGAGAGTGGTGTAGGGCGTAAAACATATGATATTATTAAATCAATGTACTCTGGTAATATGTGCAGCGTAAAAATTGGCAAAAAAAGAACAGAATTATTTACCCAAGGGCGAGGCGTTCATTCAGGGCTGCAACCTCAGCCCGGCACTCTTCAATATCTATATTAATTTATTGGCTAATATACTAGAAAAGTCCTCTGCCCCCGGTGTAAGTCTCCACAATCGGGAAGTGAAATGCCTGCTCTTTGCAGATGACCTGGTTGTGTTGTCCCCCACAGCAGACGGCCTACAGCAGAGCCTGGACCTGCTAGAGCATTACTGTCAGACCTGGGCCCTGGCAGTAAACCCCAAAAAGACCAAAATAATGATATTCCAAAAAAGATCCAGATCTCAGGACGTCCTACCAAAGTTCTCAATTGGTACAAAACATGTAGAGTACTGCACACATTACACTTATTTAGGCTAAAACTAAGTTCAACTGGACATTTTAAGGAAGCAGTCAATGAGCTGAGAGGGAAAGCACGCCGGGCTTTCTATGCCATAAAAAGAAATATACAAACAGAAATACCAATTTGAATCTGGTTAAAATTCATTTAATGTGTTATTGAACCAATTGCACTCTATGGCAGTGAGGTGTGGGGTCCACTTACAAAACAAGACTTTACCCAATGGGACAAACACCCCATTGAGACCCTGCATGCAGAGTTCTGTAAGATTCTCCTACATGTCCAGAGGAAAACTACAAACAATGCATGCAGGGCAGAATTAGGCCGTTACCCACTAATACTAAAAATACAAAAAAGAGCAATTAACTTTTGGACACACCTAAAACAAAGTGACCCCCTCTCGTACCACTATCAAGCCCTGCAGTGCCAAGAGCTGAGGAGCATCAGGAACCCCCTTACCCAGCTGGTCCTAAGGCTGAGTCCACAAACCTGCTCTCTTAACACACCCCAGGAACAGAACACATCACCAATTAGAATAAATCAAATTACTACACAGCTAAAACAAAACTACATCACCTATTGGAAAACACAAACAAAAGCACAGAGCAAAATGCAGTGCTATCTGGCTCTAAATCGACAGTACACCATAGCAGATTATTTGAGCATGGTGACTGATCAACAACTAAAAAGAACCTTGACAAAATACAGACTGACAGGTCAGACACTAGAGCTAGAGGACTGACAGGTCAAACACTAGTTGAAAAGGGGAGGCACAGGAAAACCTGGCTTCCTGCAGAGCAAAGGCTATGCTGTCATTGCATCCTCAGTGAGCCTGAAACTGAGTTGCACTTCCTCACCAAATGTGAAAAATATAAATATATTAGAGAAACGCATTTTAAAAAATTTGAACTAATAACTAAAGGTTTTCTCGCACTACCAGATACAGGAAAACTACCAGTCCTACTAGGGGAGGACTCAACAAGCTGTGAGCTAGCAGCAGCCTATGTTGCTGCCCTGCCACAAACTGAGGGACAGTGAGTGACAGTCACCTGACATGTTTATGCCGTAATATTTTATGTTCTATTTTATGATGATAATTTTTGTATGTACTATGACATTAATATGTGTTTTGTAATCCATGCTTATGTTATTAATCATTTGCTTTGGCAACATGTACAAGCTGCGTCATGCCAATAAAGCCATTTGAATTGAATTGAATGAGAGACAGAGAGAGAGAGACACAGATAGAGAGAGAGAGAGTGAGACAATGAGAGAGAGAGAGAGAGAGAGAGAGAGAGAGAGAGAGAGAGAGAGAGAGAGAGAGAGAGAGACAGAGAGACAGACAGAGAGAGAGAGAGAGAGAGAGAGAGAGAGAGAGAGAGAGAGAGAGAGAGAGAGAGGGAGAGAGAGAGAGAGAGAGAGAGAGAGAGAGAGAGAGAGAGAGAGAGAGAGAGAGAGAGAGAAAGAGAGCCACTCCCTCAAGTCTCCAGCCTATTCGTTTCTATAAAGGATGATGAATTAGAGAGGGGGGGGGGGGCACCACCGACATCCAAGACGCAGGTCATAAGAATGATAAAGTGATGCAGCATGAGAGCTTTAATGGCCGAGGCCAAGCAGAAAGAGGGAGAGAGAGAGAGAGAGAGAGAGAGAGAGAGAGAGAGAGAGGAGAGAGAGAGAGAGAGAGAGAGAGATGGAGAGAGAGAGAGAGAGAGAGAGAGAGAGAGAGAGAGAGAGAGAGAGAGAGATAGAGAGAGCGATAAATAAATATAGAGAGAGATAGAGAGATTGAGTGAGATAGAGAGATTGGGAGAGAGAGAGAGAGAGAGAGAGAGAGATAGAGAGAGCGATAAATAAATATAGAGAGAGATTGAGTGAGATAGAGAGATTGGGAGAGAGAGAGAGAGATAGATAGAGAGAGAGAGAGAGAGAGAGAGAGAGAGAGAGAGAGAGAGAGAGAGAGAGAGAGAGAGAGAGAGAGAGAGAGAGAGAGAGAGAGAGAGAGAGAGAGAGAGAGATAAAGAAATATATATAGAGAGAGAGAGAGAGAGAGAGAGAGAGAGAGAGAGAGAGAGAGAGAGAGAGAGAGAGAGAGAGAGAGATAAAGAAATATATATAGAGAGAGATATACCTCCTGAGCCACTGTCGAACGAGAGAGAGAAAGAGAGAGTGAGAGATATATAGAGAGAGAGTTAGAGAGATTGAGAGAGATGAGAGATAGAGAGAGATAGAGAGATTGAGAGAGATAGAGAGAGATAGATATAGAGAGAGAGTTAGAGAGATTGAGAGAGATAGAGAGATTGAGAGAGATAGAGAGAAAGAGAGAGAGAGAGAGAGATTGAGAGAGAGAAATTGAGAGAGATAGAGAGAGAGAGAGTTAGAGAGAGAGAGTTAGAGAGATTGAGAGAGATAGAGAGATTACGTGAGTGAGCACAGCCTCGCTGTTGAAAAGGGGAGGCACAGGAAAACCTGGCTTCCTGCAGAGCAAAGGCTGTGCTGTCATTGCACCCTCAGTGAGCCTGAAACTGAGTTGCACTTCCTCACCATGTGAAAAATATAAATATATTAGAGAAACGCATTTTAAAAAATTTGAATTAATAACAAAAGGCTTTCTCGCACTACCAGATACAGAAAAACTACCAGTCCTACTAGGGGAGGACTCAACAAGCTGTGAGCTAGCAGCAGCCTATGTTGCTGCCTGCCACAAACTGAGGGACAGTGAGTGACAGTCACCTGACATGTTTACGCCGTAATACTTGATGTTTTATTTTACGATGATATTTTGTATGTACTTATATCTGTTTGTAATCCATGTTTATGTTTAATATTGCTTTGGCAACATGTAGAAGTACGTCATGCCAATAAAGCCATTTGAATTGAATTGAATTGATTAAGAGAGATAGAGAGATTGAGAGAGATATAGAGATTGAGAGAGATAGAGAGAGAGATGGAAGCATGGAGCATGGAATCTTAAAGAGGGGGATTTCCACGTTTGTTGCTTTCTCTCTTTGCCTCCAAGCCAAATACAACTCAAACAGGATTCCAAATTAATTTGCATCGTTAATGAATGATTCTTTTGGACGTTCAGATGATGTTTTTTATTTTTTGATCCACATTTTCTCCTCCATTTTTAAATGTTTTCTCCCATCCCAATTTAGCCGTGCCAATTCTCCCCTCCCCTGTCTTGATCGTTGCTTGCATGTGCCCCCCACTGGCCGGTCGTAGGGAGGATAGAAGCCCATCGCATGTCCCCTCCGATACATGTGGAGGCAGCCAGTCACATCTTTTCACCTGCCAGCGCGGACTCTCATTAGCGAGGAGTAACGTGTGGGAGGCTCACACTGCCCCCGCCATTTTCCTGTCTCTGCTGTGCAGGCGCCCTGACCGACCTGTAGGAGTCGCTGTTTACAACGTCCAGATTACCACCCATCCACTTCCCTCCAGCTGACTCTGCCAATTGAGTTAGTATGACGGCCGGCGCAAGCCGGAGGCAACGCTGACAGCCGGATTCAATACCGGTGTCTCTTGCGTTGGTGACGAGCGCAATGTCCGCTGCGCCACCCAGCCGCCCATTCAGATGATGGTTATGATGTTTATGTTCATGTTAAATATGGCTTCTTCTTTATTTTATTTACCATTATGCAAAATCACCATTTTTGGAAATGTCTTAACCCACTGGAAATCAGAATATAGATGTGTTCTACCCTAGTGTTTATAAACATTACTAACGTAATTCAGAATATAGATATGTTCTACTCCAGTGTTTATAAACATTACTAATGTAAATCAGAATATAGATGTGTTCTACTCCAGTGTTTATAAACATTACTAACGTAAATCAGAATATAGATGTGTTCTAATCTAGTGTTTATAAACATTACTAATGTAAATCAGAATATAGATGTGTTCTACTCCAGTGTTTATAAACATTACTAACGTAATTCAGAATATAGATATGTTCTACTCCAGTGTTTATAAACATTACTAACGTAAATCAGAATATAGATGTGTTCTACCCTAGTGTTTATAAACATTACTAATGTAAATCAGAATATAGATGTGTTCTACTCTAGTGTTTATAAACATTACTAATGTAAATCAGAATATAGATGTGTTCTACTCTAGTGTTTATAAACATTACTAACGTAAATCAGAATATAGATGTGTTCTACTCTAGTGTTTATAAACATTACTAATGTAAATCAGAATATAGATGTGTTCTACTCCAGTGTTTATAAACATTACTAATGTAAATCAGAATATAGATATGTTCTACTCCAGTGTTTATAAACATTACTAATGTAAATCAGAATATAGATATGTTCTACTCTAGTGTTTATAAACATTACTAACGTAAATCAGAATATAGATGTGTTCTACTCCAGTGTTTATAAACATTACTAATGTAAATCAGAATATAGATGTGTTCTACTATAGTGTTTATAAACATTACTAATGTAAATCAGAATATAGATGTGTTCTACTCTAGTGTTTATAAACATTACTAACGTAATTCAGAATATAGATATGTTCTACTCCAGTGTTTATAAACATTACTAATGTAAATCAGAATATAGATGTGTTCTACTCTAGTGTTTATAAACATTACTAACGTAATTCAGAATATAGATATGTTCTACTCCAGTGTTTATAAACATTACTAATGTAAATCAGAATATAGATGTGTTCTACTCTAGTGTTTATAAACATTACTAATGTAAATCAGAATATAGATGTGTTCTACTCCAGTGTTTATAAACATTACTAACGTAAATCAGAATATAGATGTGTTCTAATCTAGTGTTTATAAACATTACTAATGTAAATCAGAATATAGATGTGTTCTACTCCAGTGTTTATAAACATTACTAATGTAAATCAGAATATAGATATGTTCTACTCCAGTGTTTATAAACATTACTAACGTAATTCAGAATATAGATGTGTTCTACTCTAGTGTTTATAAACATTACTAATGTAAATCAGAATATAGATATGTTCTACTCCAGTGTTTATAAACATTACTAATGTAAATCAGAATATAGATGTGTTCTACTCCAGTGTTTATAAACATTACTAACGTAATTCAGAATATAGATATGTTCTACTCGAGTGTTTATAAACATTACTAATGTAAATCAGAATATAGATGTGTTCTACTCTAGTGTTTATAAACATTACTAATGTAAATCAGAATATAGATATGTTCTACTCCAGTGTTTATAAACATTACTAACGTAATTCAGAATATAGATGTGTTCTACTCTAGTGTTTATAAACATTACTAATGTAAATCAGAATATAGATATGTTCTACTCCAGTGTTTATAAACATTACTAATGTAAATCAGAATATAGATGTGTTCTACTCCAGTGTTTATAAACATTACTAACGTAATTCAGAATATAGATATGTTCTACTCCAGTGTTTATAAACATTACTAACGTAATTCAGAATATAGATGTGTTCTACTCCAGTGTTTATAAACATTACTAATGTAAATCAGAATATAGATAGTTCTACTCTAGTGTTTATAAACATTACTAACGTAAATCAGAATATAGATGTGTTCTACTCTAGTGTTTATAAACATTACTAATGTAAATCAGAATATAGATATGTTCTACTCCAGTGTTTATAAACATTACTAATGTAAATCAGAATATAGATGTGTTCTACTCCAGTGTTTATAAACATTACTAACGTAATTCAGAATATAGATATGTTCTACTCCAGTGTTTATAAACATTACTAATGTAAATCAGAATATAGATGTGTTCTACTCTAGTGTTTATAAACATTACTACTGTAAATCAGAATATAGATATGTTCTACTCCAGTGTTTATAAACATTACTAACGTAATTCAGAATATAGATGTGTTCTACTCTAGTGTTTATAAACATTACTAATGTAAATCAGAATATAGATGTGTTCTACTCTAGTGTTTATAAACATTACTAATGTAAATCAGAATATAGATGTGTTCTACTCCAGTGTTTATAAACATTACTAACGTAAATCAGAATATAGATGTGTTCTACTCTAGTGTTTATAAACATTACTAATGTAAATCAGAATATAGATATGTTCTACTCCAGTGTTTATAAACATTACTAACGTAAATCAGAATATAGATATGATCTACTCTAGTGTTTATAAACATTACTAATGTAAATCAGAATATAGATATGTTCTACTCCAGTGTTTATAAACATTACTAATGTAAATCAGAATATAGATGTGTTCTACTCCAGTGTTTATAAACATTACTAACGTAAATCAGAATATAGATGTGTTCTACTCTAGTGTTTATAAACATTACTAACGTAAATCAGAATATAGATATGTTCTACTCCAGTGTTTATAAACATTACTAATGTAAATCAGAATATAGATATGTTCTACTCTAGTGTTTATAAACATTACTAATGCAAATCAGAATATAGATGTGTTCTACTCCAGTGTTTATAAACATTACTAACGTAAATCAGAATATAGATATGATCTACTCCAGTGTTTATAAACATTACTAACGTAAATCAGAATATAGATGTGTTCTACTCTAGTGTTTATAAACATTACTAATGTAAATCAGAATATAGATGTGTTCTACTCGAGTGTTTATAAACATTACTAATGTAAATCAGAATATAGATATGTTCTACTCCAGTGTTTATAAACATTACTAATGTAAATCAGAATATAGATGTGTTCTACTCCAGTGTTTATAAACATTACTAACGTAAATCAGAATATAGATATGTTCTACTCCAGTGTTTATAAACATTACTAACGTAAATCAGAATATAGATATGTTCTACTCCAGTGTTTATAAACATTACTAATGTAAATCAGAATATAGATGTGTTCTACTCTAGTGTTTATAAACATTACTAATGTAAATCAGAATATAGATATGTTCTACTCTAGTGTTTATAAACATTACTAATGTAAATCAGAATATAGATGTGTTCTACTCCAGTGTTTATAAACATTACTAACGTAAATCAGAATATAGATATGTTCTACTCCAGTGTTTATAAACATTACTAACGTAAATCAGAATATAGATGTGTTCTACTCCAGTGTTTATAAACATTACTAATGTAAATCAGAATATATATGTGTTCTACTCCAGTGTTTATAAACATTACTAATGTAAATCAGAATATAGATGTGTTCTACTCTAGTGTTTATAAACATTACTAACGTAAATCAGAATATAGATGTGTTCTACTCTAGTGTTTATAAACATTACTAATGTAAATCAGAATATAGATGTGTTCTACTCCAGTGTTTATAAACATTACTAACGTAAATCAGAATATAGATATGTTCTACTCCAGTGTTTATAAACATTACTAATGTAAATCAGAATATAGATGTGTTCTACTCTAGTGTTTATAAACATTACTAATGTAAATCAGAATATAGATATGATCTACTCCAGTGTTTATAAACATTACTAACGTAAATCAGAATATAGATGTGTTCTACTCCAGTGTTTATAAACATTACTAACGTAAATCAGAATATAGATGTGTTCTACTCCAGTGTTTATAAACATTACTAACGTAAATCAGAATATAGATGTGTTCTACTCTAGTGTTTATAAACATTACTAATGTAAATCAGAATATAGATGTGTTCTACTCTAGTGTTTATAAGCATTACTAATGTAAATCAGAATATAGATGTGTTCTACTCTAGTGTTTATAAACATTACTAATGTAAATCAGAATATAGATATGTTCTACTCCAGTGTTTATAAACATTACTAACGTAAATCAGAATATAGATGTGTTCTACTCTAGTGTTTATAAACATTACTAATGTAAATCAGAATATAGATATGTTCTACTCCAGTGTTTATAAACATTACTAACGTAAATCAGAATATAGATGTGTTCTACTCCAGTGTTTATAAACATTACTAATGTAAATCAGAATATAGATGTGTTCTACTCCAGTGTTTATAAACATTACTAATGTAAATCAGAATATAGATGTGTTCTACTCTAGTGTTTATAAACATTACTAACGTAAATCAGAATATAGATATGTTCTACTCCAGTGTTTATAAACATTACTAATGTAAATCAGAATATAGATGTGTTCTACTCTAGTGTTTATAAACATTACTAATGTAAATCAGAATATAGATGTGTTCTACTCTAGTGTTTATAAACATTACTAATGTAAATCAGAATATAGATATGTTCTACTCCAGTGTTTATAAACATTACTAACGTAAATCAGAATATAGATGTGTTCTACTCTAGTGTTTATAAACATTACTAATGTAAATCAGAATATAGATATGTTCTACTCCAGTGTTTATAAACATTACTAATGTAAATCAGAATATAGATGTGTTCTACTCTAGTGTTTATAAACATTACTAACGTAAATCAGAATATAGATATGTTCTACTCCAGTGTTTATAAACATTACTAATGTAAATCAGAATATAGATGTGTTCTACTATAGTGTTTATAAACATTACTAACGTAAATCAGAATATAGATGTGTTCTACTCCAGTGTTTATAAACATTACTAATGTAAATCAGAATATAGATGTGTTCTACTCTAGTGTTTATAAACATTACTAATGTAAATCAGAATATAGATGTGTTCTACTCTAGTGTTTATAAACATTACTAACGTAAATCAGAATATAGATATGTTCTACTCCAGTGTTTATAAACATTACTAACGTAAATCAGAATATAGATATGTTCTACTCCAGTGTTTATAAACATTACTAATGTAAATCAGAATATAGATGTGTTCTACTCAGGTGTTTATAAACATTACTAACGTAAATCAGAATATAGATGTGTTCTACTCTAGTGTTTATAAACATTACTAACGTAAATCAGAATATAGATGTGTTCTACTCCAGTGTTTATAAACATTACTAACGTAAATCAGAATATAGATATGTTCTACTCCAGTGTTTATAAACATTACTAATGTAAATCAGAATATAGATGTGTTCTACTCTAGTGTTTATAAACATTACTAACGTAATTCAGAATATAGATATGTTCTACTCCAGTGTTTATAAACATTACTAACGTAAATCAGAATATAGATATGTTCTACTCCAGTGTTTATAAACATTACTAATGTAAATCAGAATATAGATGTGTTCTACTCTAGTGTTTATAAACATTACTAACGTAAATCAGAATATAGATATGTTCTACTCCAGTGTTTATAAACATTACTAATGTAAATCAGAATATAGATGTGTTCTACTATAGTGTTTATAAACATTACTAACGTAAATCAGAATATAGATGTGTTCTACTCCAGTGTTTATAAACATTACTAATGTAAATCAGAATATAGATGTGTTCTACTCTAGTGTTTATAAACATTACTAATGTAAATCAGAATATAGATGTGTTCTACTCTAGTGTTTATAAACATTACTAACGTAAATCAGAATATAGATATGTTCTACTCCAGTGTTTATAAACATTACTAACGTAAATCAGAATATAGATATGTTCTACTCCAGTGTTTATAAACATTACTAATGTAAATCAGAATATAGATGTGTTCTACTCAGGTGTTTATAAACATTACTAACGTAAATCAGAATATAGATGTGTTCTACTCTAGTGTTTATAAACATTACTAACGTAAATCAGAATATAGATGTGTTCTACTCCAGTGTTTATAAACATTACTAACGTAAATCAGAATATAGATATGTTCTACTCCAGTGTTTATAAACATTACTAATGTAAATCAGAATATAGATGTGTTCTACTCTAGTGTTTATAAACATTACTAACGTAATTCAGAATATAGATATGTTCTACTCCAGTGTTTATAAACATTACTAACGTAAATCAGAATATAGATATGTTCTACTCCAGTGTTTATAAACATTACTAATGTAAATCAGAATATAGATGTGTTCTACTCTAGTGTTTATAAACATTACTAATGTAAATCAGAATATAGATATGTTCTACTCCAGTGTTTATAAACATTACTAATGTAAATCAGAATATAGATGTGTTCTACTCTAGTGTTTATAAACATTACTAACGTAAATCAGAATATAGATGTGTTCTACTCCAGTGTTTATAAACATTACTAATGTAAATCAGAATATAGATGTGTTGTACTCTAGTGTTTATAAACATTACTAACGTAAATAAGAATATAGATGTGTTCTACTCCAGTGTTTATAAACATTACTAACGTAAATCAGAATATAGATGTGTTCTACTCAGGGGCGGATTTAGGATTGTAGGAGATCCGGGGCTTAGCCCAGACAGGATTTTTTTTACTTCAAGTTTCTTTAATAGTTGTCATACAGAAGTACAGAATACTTTCATACAAAATGCTTCTTACTGTTACGCTCCAGAGACTGTGCTAGACAAGATAGTATCAAATAACATAGTATAGCATGTAATTTAGAAGTAGAAAATGAGGTCACAGTGTTCAGTATAGACATATGTACAATGTTCGATGCAGAATAGACGTAACTGAGTTACCATATAATATACAATACTATGCAGTGTACTAATGTACAGTACTATATTGTGCAAAGCAGAAATGGGATGAGGTACAATTTAGGTACAATTTACAGTAAGGTGTACGAGTTGTAGTGCAGTCCTTCATCAATAAATATAAAGTGTGGGGAGTGGGTGCTACAGTGTGTTTGTTTAAAGTGGGTGTGTGCTATAAAGTGTGTGGAGTGGGTGCTACAGTGTGTTTGTTTAAAGTGAGTGTGTGCGTGTGGATGTGTGTGCTATGTGCGTTTGATGGTTGTTGTTGTGTAGTGTTCATTGTTCGTTTAGCAGCCTGATGGCCTGGGGATAGAAGCTTCTTCTGAGTCTTTCTGTGCTCGCCTTGAGACTCCGGTATCGCTTGCCTGACCGCAGCAGTTCAAAGAGGCAGTTGTTCGGGTGGCTCGAGTCCTTAATAATTCTCTTAGCCTTCCCCCTGCACCGCTTGTTGTAAATGTTCTGGAGGGTGGGGAGCCCCCCTCCAATTGTGCGTTCGGCTGAACGTGTCACTCTTTGTAGTCTGCTTCGGTCTTGTGCAGTGCTATTCCCAAACCAGGAGGTGATGTTGCCAGTCAGGATGCTCTCTATTGTACATGAGTAGAAGTTCTTAAGGATCTTCTGACTGACTTGGAACTTCCTTAGGCGCCTGAGGAAGTAGAGGCGTTGTCGTGCCTTCTTCACAACACTGTCAATGTGTGTGGTCCATGTCAAGTCCTCGGATATGTAGGCTCCGAGGTACTTAAAGCTGTTGACTCTCTCAACCGGTGCCCCGTCGATGCTGAGGGGGCTGTAGTCCTTGACCCCCGACCTCCTGAAGTCCACAATCATCTCCTTTGTTTTGCTGACGTTCAGGGAGAGGCTGTTTTCCTGGCACCATCCCGCCAGGACCTTGACCTCTTCCAGGTAGGCCCTCTCGTCGTTGGCAGAGATCAGGCCCACCACCACTGTGTCGTCAGCAAATTTGATGATTGTATTGCTACTCCGCTGAGCCACACAGTCGTGTGTGTACAGGGAGTAGAGGAGGGGACTCAGAACACAGCCCTGGGGGGCCCCTATGTTGAGGGTGATGGATGAGGAGGTGCAGTTGCCTGCTCTCACCACCTGGGGTCTGCCCGTCAGGAAGTCCAAGACCCACTGGCAGAGGTCATAGTTCAAGCCCAGGTCCCTGAGCTTGGCTATGAGTATGGAGGGGACTATGGTATTGAATGCCGAGCTGTAGTCGATGAATAGCATTCTCACATAGTTCCCCTGCCTCTTGTCCAGGTGTGATGCTGCTGTGTGCAGCACATGGGCTATGGCGTCCTCCGTGGACCTGTTGGGGCGGTATGCAAATTGCAGGGGGTCCATGTTGATGGGGAGGGAGGAGCAGATGTAGCCCTTTACTAGCTTCTCAAAGCACTTCATTGCTATGGAGGTGAGAGCTACAGGGCGGTAGTCGTTGAGGCAAGCAGGCTTGGATTTTTTGGGTACAGGGATAATAGTGGACTTCTTCAGGCAGGTGGGGATGACAGCCTGTTCTAAGGACAGGTTAAATATGTCAGTGAATACCGGGGCCAGTTGGTCGGCACAGACTTTTAGGACGCGGCCGGGGATGCCGTCCGGACCTGCTGCCTTCCTGATATTCACTTTTTTATAGGTCCGCCTCACCTCATGCTCTGTTACCCTGAACACTGAGTCTCCATCAGCAGCAGACCCCCCCCCCCCCCCCATTGCCGTGGCTTGTGGGCTGGTGTTGTTATTACCAGCATCAAACCTCGCATAGAAGGTATTGAGGTCATTTGCTAAGGAGATGTCACTGTTCAGTTTGAGGGAGGCGCCTTTGTAGTCTGTCATCGTTTTGAGCCCCTGCCACATAGCTCTAGAGTCAGCCTGTTCAAACTGGAGTTCAATTTTATCCTTGTAGCGCCGTTTGGCCTCTGTCACTGTCCTCCTTACGTTGTATCGCGCCACCTTGTGGTCATTCATGTTGCCTGCCACTAGGCCGTCGTTGTATGCTTTGGTGCGCGCTCTCAGAGCTTCACGGACGGATTTGTCTACCCAGGGTTTTTGATTTGGGTAAACTCTCATTGTTCGACACCACAACCTTTAACTTATACCACCACCTTAAAGTGGACAAAAGGCACTAGAGAACACTTAAATTCATACCCTTTAATTAATGAAGCAAACTATAATAATTTATAATAATAATAATAATAATAATAATAATAATAATAATAATAATAATAATAATAATAATAATAATAATAATAATAATAATAATAATAATAATAATAATAATAATAATAATAATAATAATAATAATAATAATACACTGTGTTTGTATAGCACCTTTCATACAAGAATTGCAGCTCAAAGTGCTTCACAGCTGTACAAAAAGACAGGCATAAAATGAGCACAACATTGGCAGATCAAGAGCAATGCATAAAGTGCAGACATAAAGCATAAAATAGATAGCAGCAAAATAAACAAAGTCAAGGTAAGACATAGAACATTAAATCACATCGTTTTTCATATTAGGATATAAGATCTAGGGTGTTTTGGAAATGACACCAGACCACCAAGAAACTACACTCATATTCACGACGGTATAAAACGGAAATGTATGGATGGAAAAATTATCTGTTTTTTGCATCTTGACCGGAAGAAACTCAATGACAATCGATTATATTATCAGATCCATAGCTATAATATATAATATAGCTTTAGGCCTGGAAACACAGCCACGTATCCCCATGTTAACACTATGATCGCCGAGAACGTGTTAAGACGTCATTCCTAGCCATGCTCATTCTGCCGAAGACGCCGTAACTCATCTTTGATATCAATATTTCAAAAATCTGTGATCGAAATCATATTTCCCCTCCGCAGCCCTGAGACACACTGCAAAGCTCCACTCAACTCTCTAGCGGTTCAAGAGCGCCATCTGGTGGCCGATCGGCAGATCGCCAACCGGAAATCACCCTTTGAACCGGAAGGGCTCACTCCATATGTCATCCGGGCACTCGCTATCGTTAGAGAGACTCCGTTTTCACACAGTGAACATCGATCGGTGCAGATAACTCGAAAAAACAACATGATTTGGACGTATATACTATTATACAACCTGGAAATAGATCGGGCATTTCTACATCCCATAATAGAAAAAATTCTGTTCCACGCTCATCTGCCAGCGGCGCGAGGAAGCCACGGTGAGTTTCAACGTTATTCTTCTATACTAACTGATCTGATGAACATATGACCCACTCTAGATGAATGGTATAACGTTGCCCACGGAATTATAAACGCCCCCTCACCCATCCGGTCAACATCAGATGACGTGTAGTAACTTCTAGAACCACGTCCAGTTGAAATCTTTTATCTCGCGCCGATTGCTATCAAACTGTATTTCATCATCAATATAATGCATTTGGAGCTATAAATCACGTTCTGGAGAAAGCTGCAGAAAACGATAAAAACATACTTATACTTTAGACCATATTTTAGTATGAATATGTGAATGAAAAAGTTTAACGTTGCTACACCCTGAACAATACATATAGGACATTGAATGGGCCCTAATAATGTCAATTTAGCAATAGAATTTAAAAAGTGATAGCCCTGCAAAGAAGGGGAACTTCTCCATAGACAAATAGAGCTGGCAAGGGATGGTAAATTATGAATTTTAACGATGGCGATCAAAGTGTTAAAAGGCGCTGGCCTTTCAACAGTAACAGTAAACAGTGCCATCTGGCGCTGAAAGTGTTAATATGCGTCTTTGTTTGCGGTTTGATTATCACTGATACAAAGTAAAATAGTGCAGTGCAATAAAATAGTTAGTAAAATAGAATAAAATAATGCAATAGTGCATTGCAATAAAATAGTATTATCGTATAATCATCGTATTTTTTCGGGAGGCCGGTAAGGAGTGCATTACAGTAGTCGAGTCGGCTTGAGATAAAGGCATGGATCTGGTTTTCAGCTTCCTTTTGATTTATAAATGGCCGTACTTTAGCTATGTTTCTAAGGTGGAAGAATTATGTTTTTGTCAACTTGTTGATTGTGATTTAAAGCTTAGGTCTGAGTCTACCATAACACCAAGACTTAACTCACTCAAATACAGTTAGCAGCTGGATAGACTACAGGTGGAAATTAGCTTCTGCTAAATCTGGTGCAAACATATTTTCATGTAACAATGATTAATTGTTAAAAAAATATATATATATATATTTAATTTTTTTAATTTTTTTTTGGAAAATAGATTCGGGGCTTTTCAGAAAACATTCGGGGCTTGAGCCCAAGTAGCCACCCCCTAGCCCCGCCCTTCTACTCCAGTCAAGTTGTTCAACCTAAGATAACGAAATGTTATCCTATAACCTAGTTATATGAATACTGGCAGAGCGTCTCGCTCTTGCCATTATGAGATAACTCTTATCTCCCAGCACCTACTGTGCTCATGAACAAACAATTTGCACCCATGCACGTGACCAGGCCACGCCCCCGCGTCCTCCTATAAGATGCCGGACATGGTCACACTCTACCTTCCTCGGAAAAAAAAGTTTCCAACATTGAAAACCCAACCAAGGGACCTCAGGGCGCTGAGAGCGAGACGCTCTGCCAGTATTCATATAACTAGGTTATAGGATAACCTTTCATTATATTATCATACTGTCATCGCGTCTCGCTCTTGCCATTATGAGATATGGGGCAGAGCAGACACGTGACCCGACAAGTGTACCCCCTGAGCGCCCGTAAGCCCCACTACCAGGGAGGAGGGGAGTCCCGTCCACCCGCCCATCCTAACGAAGGGGGGGGAGGCAGTCAACTCCACCAAAGTGCGAAAAAAGGGGAACCAGAAACCCCTAAAAGCGCACAGTACAGGCGGGACCACGTGTGACACAGCACCCCGTGGCAGACACCCACACACCCCTGCTAGCCCACCGACTGGTGGGACGCAGGGGAGGTCCCAGACCTCAGAACCGCCTGGGAGACAGAACCCCCAGTCATGTCCATGAGGTAAAACTTAACGAAGGGACCCGGGGAAGACCAGGAGGCCGCAGCACAGATGTCCTCCACCGAGGCCACCCCTAACAATGCGGCAGAGGCCGCCACTCCACGAGTGGAGTGCGCCCTGACACCCCCAGGGGGGACCTGTCCAGCCAATATGTAGCAAAGGGCAATGCCCTCGCACAACCAATGTGACAGGCGATGCTTGGACAGTGCCTTACCTGCGCGAGGGCCACCGTAACAAACAACAGTTGATCGGCAGCCCTGAGATCCTGCATCCGACTGAGGTAAACCCCCAAAGCACGGACAGGACACGACAGATGAAGGCTCGTCTCTAACCCACTAGTGTGAGGAGGCGGATGAAACACCTGAATCACAATATCCCTGGAGCGAAAAGAGCTCTGGATATTCTTTGGCACGAAGACTGGATTAGGCCTCAGAGTCGCACCGCTATTGGCCCGAATAGACAGGCACTCAGGCCGCACCGAGAGAGCACACAGCTCACCCACGCGTTTAGCGGAGGTGATGGCCAAAAAGAACGCGGTCTTCAAGACAGCAGATCCAATGGTGCCTGCTCAAGAGGCTCAAACGGGGCCTCCGACAACCGGCCCAGGACCAGTTGGAGGTCCCACTCTGAGACAGAGAACGTTCCACAGGCTTGAGACGCAGAGCGCCAAGCAGGAACGTCCCACGAGAGGGTGGCTGAACAACGTTCCGCCCCCACACTCGACCATACGCCATTCCCCAGCGTAAGCCGCGGTAGAGGACGGAGCGTGCACATACCCGATAGCATTAACCACAGAATAGTCAAGACGCATCCCCACCAGATTCACACTGTCAGCAGCGAAGCCTAGAGGCTGCCCCAGAACAGGAAGGCAGAACAGAGTTCCGCGTGCCTGAGAGAGGGCCCGCAGTGACCACAGAACAGGCCACGGCGGGGCCACACAGAGCTGAATCAGAGCCGGGCACCACACAGCTGAGCCCCGGCCCGGCACGACCAGGACCAAGTCTCTCGCTCCTGACATACCCGCCCCAACAGCTGAGCTATCAGGTGTAAGGGGGGGAAAGCGTACAGAATCCCGGACAGCCACGGAATCGGTTCCAGACCTGCCCGACTATGTCTGGACGTAGTCCCCACTCGTCAGGGTGAGGACCGCCCCGCGACATCACACCTGCACCCACATTCACCCTGCCGGGAATGTGGAGAGCCCTCAGGCAGAGCAGATGGAGAACGCCCATAGCCAGAGCCCGACCGCCGCCCGGTGCAGACGGGGGGAGCGCACTCCTCCCTGTCTGACAATATACAACGCTGACGAATATCCATCCTGACCAAAACACGCTTGCCCACCACAAGGTGGTCGAGCCGTTTGAGGACCAGAAGGACTGCCTTCAATCCCAACACATTGAATGTAGCGCAGACCGGACAGCATGGCAGCTGCCCCCTACTGCGTTGGTCCGACACGTCCCCCCCCATCCCATGAGGGAGGCGTCGGTGAAGACTGTGACGTGTGACAGCCTGCTGCCCAAGGGGACCCCGCAGGTGAGAGCACCAGACCCTCCCCAGAAGACAAGGTCCCCCAGTACTGACATGGGAACCTTCAGCCGCTTCCATATGTCTCACACCGGGTCCATTTCCATACTGGAAAAAACCACCTCTGCATCCTCCCCATGAAGAGGAGGCCAAGAGGGACCCAAGCAGCAGGCGCATCACGGACAGCGCCGTAACCGTCCTAGGACGGAACCTCCCGAGCGCGCCGAGAACCCAACCACTCGCCGCCGCTCTGAGAGGGATGCCCATATAGACCTCGAGCTTAGAAAAAGCCCAAGTACTCTACCCGTTGACTGGGAAGAGCAGAACTCTACTTCCAGTATACAGCAAAACTCAGGCTGGTGAGGCACCACCTGCCTGGTATGAGACCTGGCGATCTACCCTGACCGGCCAAGGACCAGAACGTCGTCCAGGGCAGAATACAATTCGTAACCCCCGATGACGCAGAGGCCCCAGTGCGGTCTCCACACACTTGGTGAAGATGCGGGGAGCCAGAGATTAGCCGAACGGCAGCCTCTGGTACTCGTACGCTAAGCCCTGCAAAGGAAGCGTAGGTAAGCCCTGGGATGGAAGATCGGGATGTGAATACGCATCCTACAGGTCTATGGAGGTGAACCAGTCCCCCACCTGACAGCGTCTAACAGGTGGGAGACGGTCAACATTCTGAACCTTCCATGGGACAGGTAAAGTATGGGTCTGACACCCCCCCCGATTTCTCGGGCACCAGAGAATACCGGGAGGAAACGCCACGCATCGCGTCCTCCTTTGGGACCACGAAGAAGGCTTGCTTCGCCCACAGAGATTGGATCTCGTCGGCCAGAGCTGTCACTGCTGTTGACCCCGACAATAGGGTCTGTACCAAACCTGAAAACGGGTGGGGTTGTGTAAACACAAGTCCCCGCCTCAGCGTTCTCTCCATCCACCTCGACATATGGCACTGCTGTAGCCATATGTGATGATACTCCCAACGCACCCGCCACCATTTGGCGCTGGTCCGCCAGGAACAGTAGATAGGCGGCCCGGTCCCACCCGCTGTGCGTTGCCAACCCTGGACTCGCCAACCGCGCAGGGTGTCAACCCTGGACCCGCCAACCGAGCAGGGTGTCTCGCGGAGTCGGGATATCGGACCCTGACACTACCAACGAGGCAATCGCACCCAAGGGGGGACCCCGACAGAAAGGGCCGGTTTGATACGGGGGAAGCTGACATCACACTGGGTGACATAAGCTCCCCCACTGAACACCTCCCCGGCATGGATTGCTGAGGAACTGTTCTACAGCTGGACATGCAAGGCGTGAGGTCCCCACACTGCCCGATAGGGTGGGTTCCTACACACCGTAGCCCTGCAGTGATATTACTACCACCCAAATCACGCGCGCCTGCCTGACCACCGCCGGTCTTCCGGCCGTGTGAGGCACTAACGTGATACCCGGCCTGGCGAGGGCGGGCTGGGGGAACTCACGCTACGACCCCAAGGGCCTCGAGCTCCCCCGCTGACAACCTTTGTCGTTGACAGATACAACACCAGGCTCACCAAACACAGATGCAGAATGTGTGGCGTGGGAGCCGCTTGACAGCACAACATTGTCACGGACAGACCCAGACCTAGCCAGCAACTGGGTGTCAGCCCCTGTCCCCATGAGAAGCGAAACGTGGGGCCGCTTGCGCTTCGCTGAAGGCACGTGGCCCGCAGCCAAAGGAAACAAATCAGAGCCATTATCCCGCTGGTGTTGGGGCGGGGAGTGACCGGAGAGCGAGCTAGACACAGCTAGACGGCGACGGTTTTTTAGGGCATGCTCATCTAATGTAGCCGATCCCTCGGCCGCCAAGACTGTCGGCCTTGCGATCACCTGTTTTCTTTGTGTCCAGGGTACCTCAGGCGGGGGAAACACGGCCGCTGGTTGAGGGCCTCGCCACAGCCGCTGGCAAGGCCGCGCCCTCACCTCTGGCTGCGCGGTGTGAGGCGGTGTGGGGCCTAGGTCAAATACCGCCCGCGCTCCTGCGGAAAGACCAAAGTCCCTCTGCGGAGAGAGGGGAGCCCTGAGGAGGGAAAAAACTTCTCTCCTCCTCAAGGGGAGACTGATCCAACCAAGATGTCTGTAAACAACCGTTGAAAGCATCCTAGCCCTCCCTGCGGTTATAGCTTGCGGCTAAGTCAAAAGCTAATAAGGCCCCACCACCCTTTTGACAGAAAAAACAGCAATTCGAACAATGTTGCTAGTTGCTGCTAATTCTATACCGCGGCGGGCCGACTCGCCTCATGGCGTCGGCCGGGCGGGACACCGTTCCACCATGTCAGAGGCAAAAGACTGATGCCACCTGCTTCACAAGCACGGAGAACCAGTGGTGGCTGCAGACAAAAGACTACTACCAGTGAAGCACTAATATAATATACTAATATATAAACTAACAACAGAACAACAAGCAGCCATGCCTAAAAGTTGCTGTGTTGTTAATTGTTCGGCCAACATTCATTCATTGTTGTTCTGTTGTTAGTAGTTGATGCTCCGATTGCCACTCACATTCTCACAACACAACACCCCCTCTAATGGAACATTCCAGGGTGGATGTGCGTTGCGTCACACTCTGTGGCCAATCTGCGCATGTGCATGGGGAATCGATGCTTAAAAACGGTCTTTTTCGCTGCCAATTTAGTTCTGATCGATTAGGAATGTCTCGCGCCGTGTTCAGGAGATTCAGGCACATACAAGTCTATTGGATCATGTCTCCAGCACCCCCACAGCCGTATCTGCAATCACTTAATGTCAAGGCTCTCGTCCACATTTATTCATTTGCCCCCCCCCGCAATCTCCTCCCCGATTTCAATGTAATGCGGAAGTGTAGTTGTCTATCTGAAAATAACAAGTCACATCCTACTCAATCAGACAGAGGAAACAAATGGCCACCACACAATATTCCTAAAAAGGAACACTTAGCCTTGCGATCTTAATGGGTCTCTTTTGCAAAACCATATCTATCTGACATTGATGAACGAGGTCCAGGGTGCTACCTGGGACAACAGCATATGCATTACATCAAAGCTAATGGTTGGAGCCAGTGAGGTCATACATTATACACTCACTGCTCTCTGCTTCCTGGTCTGACGCAGGGTTGGGGCAGTGATGCTACATGGGACATATTCCAATTCTAAAGAAATGCTAGCTGTAGTAGTTAAGTGGCTTAACCCTTTCACTGCCACACTACAGAAGGTTAACCCTTTACTATAGTGTGGCAGTGAAAGGGTTAACCGGCTGTCGTGTGGCAGTGAAAGGGTTAACCTGCTGTCGTGTGGCAGTGAAAGGGTTAAAGTGTCTTAAAAAAAAAAGTCATCATACTGTTAAAGCATCAGTCCGTGATTTTTCAATCTATAGGTGGAACTTTCCTAACCCATGAAATATGCGACATGAAGATACAGGATTAGAGCTTTGAAATGAGGTATCACTTGCGCCGATCGAGCAAATATTTTGTAAGCTATGGTTTATTTAACGCTGAACTGGGCCTATTTTCTGCCTGTTTTTGTATTGTTCTAAATGGTAAATGGTGGATTTATATAGTGCTTTTATCCAAAGCGCTTTATCATTTGGTTCCTCGCCTTCACCCATTCACACACACACCGACGGCGGAGGCGACCATGCAAGGTGCCAACCTGTTCATCGGAAACAGTGAGGGGTTAAGTGCCTTGCTCAAGGACATTTTGATATGCTGTCCGGAACCTTCCGATTACCAGACGACCGCTCTACCTCCTGAGCCACTGTCACCCCACTGTCTACTTAATGCTTTATAACTCCACATGTGCACATCCCAGAACCAGGGATAAAGGCTTGCATTACAGAAGACCCTTGTACCATTACATGGAATGACTTGAATCCACGAGTTGAACTACTCTATGAAAATCAGGGGCAGTGGACTTTTCAGAGTTGCAAATCTTGTGTTTACAGTAAATCTCTCAAAATCTTATTTGCAAAGCAGGTCCAACATGGGCCTGCTACAGGGCAGAAAGACTGTGAATGAAATATACTGTAAGTACAGTTACTTTTGTATAATGTCCATAGCTCCAAAAAATTTTACCGGATTGCGAGGAGTTTTTTTTCTAGGCGTTCACAGAAAGGTAAAGAAACAATATACGTTGTATTTTATGGCAATAACGTTGAAGTTTGTTCGACCCATGAGATATAAACACGGTTTTCACGTCAATATTTGTAAAAGAAAAATGGTTGGCCTACGTTTGTATGGGGCTGGTGTGAGCTGGGTAGTGTAGTTTTATTAAATGTAGATGTCCATCGAAAGCCCTGGGTCTCCTCTTTCTTAGGACTCCAACGATTTCATGACGGCTTCCTGTCCTCGCATCTAAATCGTCCATTTTCCGGTGCAATGCGCAGAGATTTTTATAAGCTCATATTTCACTAATAACACTTAAAATTAGGGATGTCCGATATTATCGGCCTACCGATATTGGCATTAAAATGTAATATTGGAAAATATCGGTATCGGTAAAAAAATTTAATAAAAATAAAGTAAAAGAAATAAAATTTACATTTATTTAACCTTTATTTACCCAGGCAAGCAAGTAAGAACAAATTCTTATTTTATTTATTGTCAAAAGTATGCATAATGTTGTGTTAATTCCACAACAAGAGATATGTAATGTTAATTACCTGAAATTATTCCGTTTTTTTGGGGGGGAAACCCCGCATATATCGGTATCGGTAAAAACATAGTACTGAAAATATACACTTTGACTGCTGTTTTGATAGGGTTACGGTATTTACTCTTGGCTACATTTGAAAAAGAAACACAACATCACTTAATGCGGACTGTATTGATCTATTTGTGAAGTGAAATAAATCTTGGCCGGGTAAAGAAATTAATTTAAGGCATTATTAGGCGTTATTAGGCACATATAAAGTATAAACCTACTAGGTGTTGTTAAGGCATTTTAGGCGTTATTAGGCGTTAGCCCATATAAACTATGAACATATAAACTGCTCATATAAACTTGGGTCCCTTGAAAAACATGCCAGTTAAGCTAAATTGTAATGTGACAGCAATGTTTTGCTCTGCACAAAAAGAAAAAACACCCTGTACAGTCACTGAGCACCTGATGAATGTCCTCCTAAGAAATTAAACATTTATCCTGTATCAACCTGTACCCTAGACATTGGGACAACATTATGTTGAGGGTCATAGCAATATTCTGAGCACAATGTGGGGTGACATGCCAGAACAGAACCCTCCTCCATTTTGGTTGTTTTGATAACATAATTAGTGATAATCAGTCACTGCTTGTCTTTTGCACTGTACCTTACTTTCTATCTTAAAACGTCAAGCAAACTACTGGGTTAGTATTCTATTAATTCATGCTAACTACTGAGTTAGTCTTCTATTAATTCATGTTAACTACTGAGTTAGTCTGCTACTCATGCATACTGCACCTTATGTGACACTGTGAATAATGTGAATATTCCTCAGCTAGTCAGATAGTAAATTATATTGACCATATTGATCAAATTGTTTACACTGCCTGTGTTGTTTTTTACTACCTGTATACTGTGTTGTTTTACTACCTGTACCCCCCCCCCTCCCCCCCATGCTGCTATGATGCCTGAATTTCCCCAAGGGGATCAATAAAGGAATATCTTATCTTATCTTATTCAATCATGATAACATACGGTTATCCTATAACCATAGTTATACGAGTATAGCGAGCGCTCTGCTCGTAGTGGAACCTTATCCCTTTCAATCTAATTCTGAATAATATTTCTCCACATGTACACACCCATCCGCCTGGCCACACCCACATCCGCTCCTCTACATAAGTGGGGACGTGGCCATACTAACAGCTCCTTCCCAAGTCTTTCACCACCGAAGGCAAAGACCACAGGGTCCTCAGTGAGTCCGAGCAGAGCGCTCGCTATACTCATATAACTATGGTTATAGGATTGATTTGATTTTTATTTAGTACATACAATTTATACAAAAGTATAAAAACAAGGGGTACAAGGATAACATGTGAAAGTCTGTCGACTTGTTTCCAACATGGTCCCAATATAACCGTATCCCAGGATAACCGTATGTTATATTATCGTATAGCTTACGCTCTGCTCGTAGTGGAACACAGGAGCTGAGCAGAGCGGAAGCTCGACAAATGTACCCGCTGAGGCCCCCCACAACCATCAGAACCGGGGAGGACCCGAGCCCCCGGACCCCCCTAGACAATACAGTACGGCTCAATAGACACAATTGTTAAGGGGATGCAGACCTGAGAAAGCCGTTTGTCTTGTTTACATCAGGGTCCCCCTGGCCTCCATTGACGGGAAGAATGGGCAGACAACGCCCGTCTCTCTCACAGGACGACGTTGTCAGAGATGACCTATCATGTCATCAGGAACAGGTGCAGGCAGAGGCTGCGGCAATGCCACGCCATTAGCGGCTGCGGCGGCCGCCATGAGCTCGGGGAACAAGGCAAGCAACTCTCCTTGCGTACCTCCCTCCACGTCACTCGCGTCCCTCACGTACGGGAGGCTGCCATGTCAGGTGCCACCATCCGACGCGGCAGATAGCTGGGCATCTTGTCTCAGGGTCGGAGGTTCTAACCCAACACCGGAGAACAAGGGACCCCAAGGAGACGCAACACTCCCTGCCACACCCCGAGGGGGAGAATGATACGTCTCCACTGGGGCATCGAACAAGAGAGCTCTTGCCCCCTCCATATGATCCTCAGTCTCCATCGGAAATGGAGACGAGGCAAGAGAACTCTCGTCCGGCTCCAGCACAACATCAAAGCCTGGCCGTTCGCCCCTGCAGCTCGCCGCCCTACGAAGAGAGCGAGCCGAGGCGAAGAGTCTGCGTCGCATATCCCTAGCCACCAGAGGAGCTGTCGGCCTGTCGGCCGACTGTCCACTGGCAGGGGAACCAGGGCCGGAACCAGGCCATCTCACAAGAGATGGAGGCTCAACGGCCCCTCGGAGAGGCAAACTCACCACGAGGCGCCGCCCGCGCGTATCTGACTGCCACGGCCGTGGAGTCAGAGACGCCCCACGACACACGGAGGACGCGGCAATGGAGAAGCGCTGGTGAAGGGTGACGTTGCAAACATTATGTCTTAGCTTTTCTCGTAAATTGGAGAGAGAGAGAAAAATAAGATACAATGTCCACGTAGCTCCTTTCCAACAACTATTTCGGCACTAAACTCAAGTGGTGTATACAGACACTTGTCGGTGGTGAAAATAGGGAAGGAGCTGTTAGTATGGCCACGTCCCCACTTTGTGCCGCCCCTGTGCCTCAAATAGATTCGCTATCAGCTCTATCTTTAATCTTTCAAAATGTTCAGTTGCTATCGCTATCAGCTCTATCTTTAATCTTTCAAAATGTTCAGTTGCTATCGCTATCAGCTCTATCTTTAATTTTTCAAAATGTTCAGTTGCTATTGCATGCACTCATCTGTGTTTCACTACACACATGAGTGCATGCTTACCAACTGTTAGTCTGCAACACTACTATCACCGACATCTAAGAAGGGAGATCCCCCCTTGAATGGCCCTTCTAAGGTTTCTCTCCTCCACACTGCCTGTGGTGCATTTTCCCCTATTGTTAGGTTTTAGTGAGTTTTTCCTTACCTTCGCGTGGGGTATGTCTGGGAGTGCTTGCATTCATTCATTTATTTGCATTTATTTTAAATTTGTTGGACCTTATGGTGTTCTTGTTTTGTTCTTGACTTATTGTTATGTTTCTTCTTGACTTGTTTAAAGAAGACGTGTCCGGC
Organism: Notolepis coatsorum; assembly: GCF_963971535.1. Classification (NCBI taxonomy): domain Eukaryota; kingdom Metazoa; phylum Chordata; class Actinopteri; order Aulopiformes; family Paralepididae; genus Notolepis; species Notolepis coatsorum. Next base: position 32,978 of record NW_028173832.1, on the reverse strand, counting down.
CCATGGGGACATTAACGTGTGTTGTTGGGCCTTACAAATAAATTTGATTTGATTTTGATTTGATTTATGTAGAGGAGCGGATGTGGGTGTGGCCAGGCGGATGGGTGTGTACATGTGGAGACATTTTATTCAGAATTAGATTGAAAGGGATAAGGTTCCACTACGAGCAGAGCGTAAGCTATACGATAATATAACTACTGAGTTAGTCTTCTATTCATTCATGTTAACTACTGAGTTAGTCTTCTATTCATTCATGATAACTACCGAGTTAGTGTTCTATTCATTCATGTTAACGTTAGGTTATGACTATAACCAAGTTCTGTTAGTATAGCGACGCTCGGCATCGCTCTCTGCACTATCTCGCATATGTGCACGCGCACTGAATAAAGACCACAATGTACCTTTAATCCCAATATTCGTCTGACCACACCCCTATCAGCTTACCCATATAAGCAGGGGTGGGGCCACCCACTCGCCTCCTTCCCAAGCTTTCGCCACAAGGCGAGGTCAAAGGCTGCAGCGGCGTCGGATGCCGAGCGTCGCTATACTAACAGAACTTGGTTATAGTCATAACCTAACGTTCTGTATCGTATCGCTCTCGCTCGGCATCGCTCTCTGCACAAGGGAGGCCGAGCGAGAGCCAACGGCCGACAAATACACCCCGCTGACAGCCCCCCACAAACCATCAGAACAGGGAGGGCCGAGCCCCCCCGACCCACCCTAATGGCGGGCACCCCCCCTATTAGGGGCTTCACGGGAGGGCGACGGACCCGACCGTGCGAAGAGGCACTCAAGCAACTCAACGCACAGGGTGAGCAGACCGTGGCTTGACCCCATGACTACACACACGCACAACCCGCATGCCACCCGGGAACGAACGGAGGAACAACCTCGTTACTGCCCCCAGAATCACGGGGTCAAGGGCAAACCCAACCCCGTGGCAAGGCCGTAGCAGCGGAGCACGAAGGAAGACCCAGACCCACCAAAAGGACTGGACTCCCTAGAATGGGGGCCCGGAGAAGTCCATGATGCCAGCATCAAGACCCCACCAGGTGGGCACGTAGTGCCCCGCCCCCCACATCGCCAGCGTATTCGGACAAAGGCCCCTCAGTTACTGCACCTGGTATTCCCAGGCGGAATCCCATCCAAGTACTAACCAGGCCAGAACCTGCTTAGCTTCCGAGATCGGACGAGATCGGGCGTGTTCAGGTTGGTATGGCCGTAAGCCGAGCGGGCCCTGTCCCCCCAATAGTACACCGCCTGGCACACTGACCCTGCAGAACAGGCCGTCAGCATGGCCGTAAGCACACAAAAAAGGTTAACCAACGGAAGCAGGCAGCACACCGGGGAAAAACCAGGCAACAGGCTGTTAACCCTAGCCTGGAGACTGCGGACGAGACAGGCGCCAGAGGGGACAGCTGAACACAGCCGCCCCGGCGGAAGGAGCGTAAGCTGGCGGTGTTGCATGACCAAGCCTCCATTTAAAAAACCCCACCCAGAGGGGTCGAGGCAGAGAAGGCTGAAACGATTGGCAGACGTCATGAACGTGCAGGGGCACCCTCAAACGGTGAACCCGGGAGTTGACACTGCTCCAACACACCAGGGAATCAACCACCTCGGTGTTACCCAATGCGGTGGTTGTTCCTATAACCCCTCAAGAAAAAACTCCAAAACACCGGCTATACCGCAGTACAAGTGTTTCAGTTTTCAAAAAAGGGTTAACCCAGGCCTACGGGTCGACGAAACATTACTTCGGACCGGGCCTGGCGGTACGGGAAGCACAGGGTCACCAGAGGAGGTCAAAAACCACCCCCACAGGCCCCTCTTCGCCATGCGTGAGAGAGGAGCGAAAAATAATGGAGAACCAGCCCCTAAGCACACCGTACTTGGTATTCCCAGGCGGTCTCCCAAACAAGTACTAACCAGGACCAACCTGTGTAGCGGCCGAGATCCGACGAGATCGAGCGTGTACAGAATGGCATGGCTGTAAGCCATTACGACAGTGCTGAGTAAAAACGTACCCAACCAGGGTCTCCATAGCGCTTAACCCTGTGACACCCAGACCGACCTGGCATTTTTCCCCCTGAAAAAAGCCCAAGTCCCTCAGGGTACCAGAACAGCAGATCTGCATCCCCGGCGGACAACGGGTTCAACTGATCTGGACCAGCGTGACCAGAACCAGTCCCGTGCCCTAACCACGCCGACATGCCTACTCCAGGAGAAGGGCAGATATGCGTGTCGATCTTAACATGAAAAGAAGGCGCCACCCAGACGTTCGGGCGAACCGCGCCTGGTGGCCCACCCCAAGGGCGTGAGACCCCTCCACATATGTTCAGATCCATTCCGTCATCATCCCCCAGACATGAACGAGAATCCGTCGAAAAACCAACCCAGGTCGTGGGATTTGGTCGTCGGAAGAGGAAAAACCCCCATCTCAGTTGCTTTATAAAAAACGCTGTTTCAACCACAAGCAACCAAGGCGTGCCAGTCAATCGCCTGTTTACAGCGAGCTAGCACTATACGTGCGTCGGGACACACCCCCATCAATGAACAGGCTATTTAGACCTGTCATTGAATCCCCAAGGCGCCCAGGGGAACGACAAGAGGGGTGTGACACTCCCTAACTCCAACACTTCTGGAATAGAAAAGAAGGAAGCATCAACAGTATGTATCCCAGTCTACACAGCCGGGGTAAAAAAAATTCACATTTTTACATCCCACCACCCTCCCATAGGAAGGAGACGGGGATCCCCAGAGAGACTTCCCACGCGAGCTGTACAGATTGAAAAGAATATATTGCACCTTGAGCCATGTAAAAAATTGGTTTTAGGGCTCTCCGGGGAAGAGGCACTGAACCCATACACACTCAATAATCGAATTGAATCGAATACATATACAATAGAATAGGACCCTTCTAGAGGGTCCACTCACTTTGACAATCTGAGGAGGAAGGCTCTGTACTCTGATGGAGGCTCCCTCACATGGAAGAAGGAGTCCGAACTCACAGAAGGCCCGAATAGGCGCTTGGTGAGGAGGAGCCCTGACCACCCCCCTGAAACAGATCCATCACATGGACCTGAACAGCACACGGAAGTCCTACCAACAGAGACGCGCACGGTGACGTACTCTATGGCGGGGGAATTCCTGCGGTGCACACGCCCAATATACCAGGCCGTGGGACCAGGAAACTTCCCCCCCCCCCCCCCCCCCCCCCCCCGTAACGTGCCGAACCGCCACGTGACGGGAACCTTGAAGGACAGGGGGTGTACCCCTGACCGACAGAAACAAGGGGGAGAGGAAAGGTTACCAGTTCACCCCTTTACGACCCCACACCCATGATAGGATGTAATGACAAAAAGAGAATATGACACAGTCATAGTCAGCTCTATGAAGCGTTTGACAGCTCCACACAGCGCATGAGCTAACCTGCTATCTGATTTTTACTAAGGAAAAACACAGAATAGAGAGGGCTCTAAGAGCCCCGGTCCAACATACACATGTGCTTCTGTGGCCAGTCCAACCCAGTTGTAGGTCACATGACACACACAACCCATCATCACCTACAAAAAATGGCAAAAAACACTCAACAGAGGAACACCGTTTTTCACAATGAGAGAATACATCATTCTCGATTAGTATCGGCCACAGGCCTTGCTAAGCACACACGACAGCGACCAAACCATTTTTTCTTTTAGGAAAATAAAGTTTCTCCAGCAGTTTTAGCACAACCTCAGCAATCAAGCTAAGAGTTACATCGCATCCCTACCACACAAAAGACACAATTAGTGCACAAACATGTCTGATAGGAGGATGAAAAAGTCCCCAGGGAACCGGGGGGAAACACAATCCTCTTATTTTACCCTCAATACGGCCAGTTAAAACAGGAAAACCTGTTAATATGTGAACACACTGTTCATTGTCATCACAGGCTGAGAAAAGAACATTCTTTTACTCACTTGTCACCAAGCATAGCTTCATAGGTTAGTTACCTTAGTTGTGAGTACACGGTACATATAAACACCATGATGTTTCTCACACAACAACCAGATCATTACATCCCGATTTGCACGGAGAAGCTAACTGCCAGTGACAAAAACAGCTCACACATAACCCGCGCCGTATCCCAAATGTATTGCAGCAACACACATTTTGGGAAAAACATCGTTAATCACAATACATTTAGAAAAGTAAAACCAGAAAACGTGTTATAAGGTCTGGTCAAACCTGTTCCTACCCGGAACGTAGATCAGCGAAGTGCAGTCACAGATACCGTAGGAACACAGCCGCTCCTGTGTTGTTCGAACTGGGCAGCGTCGCCGCCCCAACCCGCACTACAGTCCTCTTTGTTGATGCAACCTTGCCGTCCTGGCTCAGGGCAGGGTCGACGAAACATCCCCTGTCAAGGATGACGTCGTAGTCAAGAGTGTAAAACATGTTAAAATCAAAGCACGTTCAACAAAATAGCATCAAGCTAACGGCCGCTCCAACCGTTCGGCCGCTACTGCCCCTGCTCGCGAGACGCGACCAGAAGCGAGCTCACGGCGGCGCGCGAGAAGCTAAAGCTACCCCGCGCCAGGCCATGGCCTATAGCAGCAAGCTAACGTTACCTAGCGATCACGACATGCTAGCACCGCAGCTAACAGCTGACTGGCTAACAGTAGGCCCAACCTAAGCAGGCCATGCAGTGATCCAGCAGGCTAACGCAGCAGTTAACAGCTGACTGGCTAACCGTAAGCTAAGCAGCCATCAACTGAACATGTATACAATGACATAACACTCACCCAGACAGGCCGCCGTTCTGAACCTCTCCTCACTGTTTAAGAGAACAGAGAAACAAGATGTCAACACTGCTTTACAACGGTGATTTTACCAACACCCGACGGAATCAGCACAATACCAAACTGGCCTGTGTAGCTGATTTGAACATGGATCTGCCGCTATCGCACATCCATGCACATATCCCCTCGTGAAGGAATACTCTCATTTGGATATGAAAGACGGGGCCTTAACACGGTGACAGAGAGAATCCACTCGTCCAGAACACACAGGGATCACCAGTGTTAATGGTCGCGGCCCACTAGTTAAAACTATAATGGTCTTCAGACCAAGGCCTTCTGTCGCCTAGGTGGCTGAACAAAGGACCCTAGCCTGGGGCCGGTTTCCATAAACATTGTCAAGTAGCCCCCATAGCACTAACAGACAAGTGGAGCCTGCCAGCAAAACACTACTCACCCAACCTGGAACGCACCGCTTCTCACAACAGCGGCATGTCCGACAGTTCAGCTGTGGCCTGACAGGTTTCACCCCAACAAACACAGCAAGGAACTGCAGTTGAGAAGCATGCAGCGGCGTGCTCCCAATATGAAAACCGGTGGAGGATTTTTAGAATGATCAACATCTTCCAGACACTCCAGTACGAAGACAATATCGCCGTATTTTCTCGAAAATAGTGAGAGAGAAAATAAAGATATGATGTCAACGTATCCTTGTTTCCCAAAGCTGCTCCTAATCCTTTCCAACATGGTGTCAAGTGTGGGGATCTACCGAGGCACTTCTTCCTTGTGGTGAAAGCGAGAAGGAGGCGAGTGGGTGGCCCCACCCCTGCTTATATGGGTAAGCTGATAGGGGTGTGGTCAGACGAATATTGGGATTAAAGGTACATTGTGGTCTTTATTCAGTGCGCGTGCACATATGCGAGATAGTGCAGAGAGCGATGCCGAGCGAGAGCGATACGATACAGAACTACTGAGTTAGTCTTCTATTCATTCATGATAAATACTGAGTTAGTCTTCTATTCATTCATGATAACTACCGAGTTAGTCTTCTATTCATCCATGTTAACTACTGAGTTAATCTTTTATTATTTCATGTTAACTACTGAGTTAGTTTTATATTCATTCATGTTAACTACTGAGTTAGTCTTCTATTAATTAACTACTGAGTTAGTCTTCTATTCATTAACTACTGAGTTAGTCTTCTATTCATTCATGTTAACTACTGAGTTAGTCTTCATTCATGTTAACTACTGAGTTAGTTGTCTATTCATTCATGTTAACTACTGAGTTAGTCTTCTATTCATTCATGTTAACTACTGCGTTAGTCTTCTATTCATTCATGTTAACTACTGAGTTAGTCTTCTATTCATTCATGTTAACTACTGAGTTAGTCTTCTATTCATTCATGTTAACTACTGAGTTAGTCTTCTTTATTCATTCATGTTAACTACTGAGTTAATCTTCTATTCATTCATGTTAACTACTGAGTTAATCTTCTATTAATTAACTACTGAGTTAGTCTTCTATTCTTTCATGTTAACTACTGAGTTAGTCTTCTATTCATTCATGTTAACTACTGAGTTAGTCTTCTATTCATTCATGTTAACTACTGAGTTAGTCTTCTATTCGATCACTACTGAGTTAGTCTTCTATTCGATCATATTAACTACTGAGTTAATCTTCTATTCATTCATGTTAACTACTGAGTTAGTCTTCTATTCATTCATGTTAACTACTGAGTTAGTCTTCTATTCATTCATGTTAACTACTGAGTTAATATTCTATTCATTCATGTTAACTACTGAGTTAGTCTTCTATTCATTCATGTTAACTACTGAGTTAATCTTCTATTCATTCATGCTAACTACTGAGTTAATCTTCTATTCATTCATGCTAACTACTGAGTTAGTCTTCTTTATTCATTCATGTTAACTACTGAGTTAGTCTTCTATTCACTCATGTTAATAACTACTGAGTTAGTCTTCTATTCACTCATGTTAATAACTACTGAGTTAATCATCTATTCACTCATGTTAATAACTACTGAGTTAATCTTCTATTAATTAACTACTGAGTTAGTCTTCTATTCTTTCATGTTAACTACTGAGTTAGTCTTCTATTCATTCATGTTAACTACTGAGTTAGTCTTCTATTCATTCATGTTAACTACTGAGTTAGTCTTCTATTCATTCATGTTAACTACTGAGTTAGTCTTCTATTCATTCATGTTAACTACTGAGTTAGTCTTCTATTCATTCATGTTAACTACTGAGTTAGTCTTCTATTCAATCATATTAACTACTGAGTTAATCTTCTATTCATTCATGTTAACTACTGAGTTAGTCTTCTATTCATTCATGTTAACTACTGAGTTAGTCTTCTATTTGATCATATTAACTACTGAGTTAATCTTCTATTCATTCATGTTAACTACTGAGTTAGTCTTCTATTCATTCATGTTAACTACTGAGTTAGTCTTCTATTCATTCATGTTAACTACTGAGTTAATATTCTATTCATTCATGTTAACTACTGAGTTAGTCTTCTATTCATTCATGTTAACTACTGAGTTAATCTTCTATTCATTCATGCTAACTACTGAGTTAGTCTTCTTTATTCATTCATGTTAACTACTGAGTTAGTCTTCTATTCATTCATGCTAACTACTGAGTTAGTCTTCTTTATTCATTCATGTTAACTACTGAGTTAGTCTTCTATTCACTCATGTTAATAACTACTGAGTTAGTCTTCTATTCACTCATGTTAATAACTACTGAGTTAATCTTCTATTCACTCATGTTAATAACTACTGAGTTAATCTTCTATTAATTAACTACTGAGTTAGTATTCTATTCTTTCATGTTAACTACTGAGTTAGTCTTCTATTCATTCATGTTAACTACTGAGTTAGTCTTCTATTCATTCATGTTAACTACTGAGTTAGTCTTCTATTCATTCATGTTAACTACTGAGTTAGTCTTCTATTCACTCATGTTAATAACTACTGAGTTAGTCTTCTATTCATTCATGTTAACTACTGAGTTAGTCTTCTATTCATTCATGTTAACTACTGAGTTAGTCTTCTATTCATTCATGTTAACTACTGAGTTAGTCTTCTATTCACTCATGTTAATAACTACTGAGTTAGTCTTCTATTCATTCATGTTAACTACTGAGTTAGTCTTCTATTCATTCATGTTAATAACGGTAGGTTATGTAGATAACCTAGTTATATTAGTATTGGCTGAGCGTTCCGCTCTGAGCCTTATGAGATATACTATCTCCTATGATACCTAATGTATCTCCCACGAACAAAAAATACATGCACCACACCTGTATGGGGCTCCGCCCCCATGGTGGCACCGCCCATATAGCAGTGACTCTGGTCACCACACATCCTTCCTCGCCAAAAAACCCGTCCCAGGAAAAGATTCCTCAAGAGGGAACTCAGGGCCGCGCAGAGCGGAACGCTCAGCCAATACTAATATAACTAGGTTATCTACATAACCTACCGTTATATGCCGTATTTGCTATCGCGTTCCGCTCTGAGCCTTATGAGATATGGGGAAGAGCGGACGCGAAGCCCGACAAATGTACCCCCTGAGGACCCGTAAGCCCACATCAAGGGGTGCGGGGAGCCCTGTCACCCCATCCTCCCTAACGAAGGGGAGGCGCAGTCAACTCCACCTGAAATGCGAACAAGAGGGAAACTAGAACCCCTTGAACACACCGTACAGGCGGAACCACGTGTGACTTAACATACTGTGGCCCATACCCATACACTCCTGCTACCCGACCAAAGGACGGGAAGCAGGAAAGGCCACATACCCCAGAACCGCCTGGGAGACAAAACCCCCGGTCATGTCCATGAGGTAAAACCTTACAAAGGGGCCCGGGGAGGACCATGAAGCTGCAGCACAGATGTCCTCCACTGAGGCCCCACCCAGGAGAGCGGCAGAGGCAGCCACCCCACGAGTGGAGTGCGCCCTGATGCCCCCAGGGGGATCCTGCCCAGCCAACGTGTAGCAGAGGGTAAAACCCTCGCACAACCAATGGGACAGGCGCTGCCCCGACAGTGCCTTACCAGCACGAGCCCCACCGTAACAGACAAAAAGCTGGTCGGTAACCCTGAAATCCTGAGTACGGCTGAGGTAAATCCCCAAGCACGGACTGGACATGACAGGTGAAGGCCCGCATCTAACTCACTAGTGTGAGGAGGAGGACGAAACGCCTGAACCACAATATCCCGGGAGCGGAAGGAACTCCGGATATTCTTAGGCACGAAAGCAGGATTAGGTCGCAGAGTGACACCGCAATCGGTCCGAAAAGACAGGCACTCTGGACGTACCGAGAGAGCACAGAGCTCACCTACGCATTAAGCGGAAGTGACAGCCAGAAGGAACGCGGTCTTGAAGGACAGCTGTCCTAACGGCGACTGCTCGAGCGGCTCAAACGGGGCCAAGGACAACCGACCGAGGACCAATTGAAGATCCCAAGTCGGAGCCAAGGAGCGTTGCACCGGCTTAACGCGTCAAGCGCCAAGCAGGAAACGCTTCACAAGAGGGTGGCTGAACAAGACATCCCCTCAAACCCCTCATGATAGGAGGATATAGCTGCTGCATATACCCTCACCGTCGAAGCCGACAGTCTATCAAGGAGAGACTGGAGGTAACTAAGGACAGCATCCAGGGGGCAGGAGACTGAGTCCCGGCCCCCCGCCTTACACCACACTTGGAACATACGTCATCTGCCCGCGTAAGCGCGACAGTGGAGGGAGCATGCGCATTCCAGATGGTAACACCATCAGGATCAAGAACCTGCGCCCCTCAACGTACCCGTCCCAACAACTGACCTAACAGATGTATGGGGAAGAATCCCTGGCGGCACGGCATCGGTCCCAGACCTGCCTGGCCATGTCCAGACGTAATCCTCACCCGTCAGGATGAGGGCCGCCCCGCAACAGTACACCTGCACCCACATTCTCCCTGCCGGGGATGTGGGGAGCCCTCAGGCCGCGCAGATGGAGGACGCCCATAGCCAGCCGCCCGCCGCCTGGTGCAGACAGGGGGAGCGTACTCCTCCCTGTCTGTCGATACACGACACTGACGTCGTATCGTCCATCCTGATCAACACCATTTGTGGACCAGAAGGACCGCTTTCAACACCAACACATTGAACGTAGCGCAGACCGGGCAGCATGGTTTGCCAGCTGCCCCCTACTGCGTTGGCCCGACGCATCACCAGCGAGGGAGGCGTCGGTGAAAACGCGACGTGAGACAGCGCCGTAACCGTCATAGGACGGAACCTCCCGAGCGTGTTGACAACACGCTCTGAGATGGATGCCCATAGCCCTCCAACCGTTGACTGGGAAGAGGAATACTCTACATCCAGTCTACAGCAACCCCAGGCTGGTAGAGACCTGCCTGGTACGAGACCTGACGATCCACCTTGACCGCGAAGGACCAGAACGTCATCAGGGCAGAACACTCCGTAACCCCGGACGACGCAGAGGCCCCAGTGCGGCCTCCACGCACTTGGTGAAGATGCGGGGAGCCAGAGAAAACCGAACGGCAGCCTCTGGTACTCATACGCTAACCCTGCAAAGGAAGCGTAGGTAAGCCCTAGGATGGAAGATCGGGGATGCGCATACGCATCCTACAGGTCTATGGAGGAGAACCAGACCCCCACCTGACAGTGTTCAACAGGTAGGAGACGATCCAAAAAATGCTGAACCTTCCCATGGGACAGGTCCAGCCTGGGTCTTACACCCCTCCCTCCCGACTTCTCGGGCAGAGAACACCGGGAGGAGAACGCCACGACGATGGCTTGCTTCGTCCACAGAGATTGGATCTCGTTGACCAGAGCTGTCACAGCTGGAGACCCCGACAATAGGGTCTGTACCAAACCTGAAAACGGGTGGGGTTGTGTAAACACAAGTCCCCGCCTCAGCGTTCTCTCCATCCACCTCGACATATGATACTGCCGTAGTCATATGTGACGACACTCCCAACGCACCCGCCGTCACGTGGCGCAGGTCCGCTAGGAACTGTAGATAGTTGGCCCGGTCCCCCCGCTGTGCGTAGCCAAACCTGGAACCGTGCGAGGAGCGAGTTCCGTGTCGGAACACCTGACCCTGACACCACCCACGAGGCAATCGCACCCAAGGGGAAACCCCCGACAGAAAGGGCCGGTCTGATACGGGGGGCTTCCGATGAAAAAAGCCCCCCCACTGAACACCCCTCCAGAACATGCTGAAGGAGTTGTTCTGCAGTCGGACATGCAAGGTGTAAGGCCCCCATGGGTTCCTACACACCGTAGCCCTGCAGTGATATTACTACCACCCCAAATCATGTGAGCTGCGACCACTTACCAATATTTCAGGAGTGGGAGGCACCAACATGATACCAGGCCTGGCGAAGGCGAGGCCGGGGAAGCCCGCACTGTGTGCCTCAAAAGGTTTTGAGCCCCCCTGCTGACAACACTTAAGTTGACAGACGTAACACCAGGCTCAACCAACACAGATCAAGGTGTGGGAGCCGCTTGACAGCACAACATTCTCACGGACAGACCCAGGCTCAGCCATAAACTGGGTGTCAGCCCCTGTCCCCATGAGAAGCGAAAAGGGGGGCCGCCCGCGCATCAACGAAGGCACGCGGCCCGCAGCCAAAGGAAACAATCAGAGCCCACTTCTTCCGCTGGTGTTGGGGAAGGGAGCGATCGGAGAGCGGGCTGCTCGCGGCAGGACGGTGACGGCTTGTTTGTTCAAGCCGAACCCATCCTACATGGCCGATCCCTCGGCCGCCAAGGCTGTCGGCCTTGTGGACACCTGTCGAATCGACGCCCAGGATACCTCTGGCGGGGGGAAAACATGGCCGCCTGTCGAGGGCCCCGTCATCGCCGCTGACGAGGCCGTGCTCTCTCTTCTTCTGGCTGCGCGGTGTGAGGCGGTGTAGGGCCTAGGACAATACCGCCCGCGCTCCAGCAGAAGACCAAAATCCCCTGCGGAGAGGGGAACCCTGAGCGGTTATAGCTTGCGGCTGGGTCAAAGCTAATAACGTCAACAACCTCGCGCGATGTGTCGACGTCGGCTGGCCCTCAAGGCCCCTCCACCAGACACCATTTTTCTAATAGAAAAAAACAGCAATTCGAACACAGTTCTAATCGTTGCCAATTCCATACCGTGGCGGTACAAGCCTTAACAGCCCACCAGCCACTCGCCAGGCCGACCCACCCATGGTGTCGGCCGGGCGGGGCATTGTTTCAATATATCAAAAACAAAGGACTGATGTTAACACGGAGCACCAGTGGTGATTGCAAACAGCACCCTCCACTGTGGTGTGCACCATGAAAGGGTTAAATGAATAAAAGAGCTAAACCACAAAATACTGTAGAATGAGCAAACCCATACACACAAAGTTAAGGGGAGAGGGACCAGTCCCGCCTTCATTCAAAATATTCACAACAGGACACCAGCCCTAGTTTAGCCCATTTACCAAAAAAGGTAAACAAAGCCCCCCCCCCCCGCACTACTCCCCCAGTATACCGATTGACCGTCAGTATGAATGGTTGAGAGGAGAGAAAACTGACCTTCTCATAGCAGAGTGACAAAACGAAACAATAGCCCCCTACACAGGGCCGCCCCAGGAGGTGGGGGGCCTCGCGTCTAAAAACGCACAGGGCCTCACATTTCTCCCAGGCGGCCCTGCCCTTATACTACTGCAGCCTAGCGCCAGGAGATGTGGGACCCAAGACAACAATTGCCTGTGCACAGACACGCAACATGTTTACCATGTCGGCTGGACCCATAGCCCCACTACCCGACGCCAACCCAGATGGGAACACCGTTCAACAAACCCCGCCGGAACACAAGGTAAAATACCTGGCTAGGCAACCTAGCCACGGCCTACCCTGTTGTCAACCCATTTACCCGAAAAAGGTAAATAGGACTCAGCAAAAAAACCCACAACAGCTACCGACTGACCTTCATTGATGAACCGGGCAAGAGGAGGGAGAGTGACAACATCTCACGGCGGAGACATTAAAACAGCATAGCAATTAGCAGTAGTAATAGCATGCGGCATTAGCGATAGCATGTAGCATAGCATTAGATGTTTTAGCAGCACGCCCAAGACAGCTTGGAAACCGTTCCCTGCAGAGAACGTTCACCAAACCATCCTGCCCCCGGCGCCAACACACAACATGG
>NW_028173832.1:0-15000 GCF_963971535.1 Notolepis coatsorum | reverse complement strand
CTAACACATTAGAATCGATGCATTTCGATTAATCGATGCATCGTTACACCCCTAACAGACACTGTCACAGATGCACACACACACACACACACACACACACACACACACACACACACACACACACACACACACACACACACAACACACACACTGTCACAGACGCACACACACTGTCACAGACGCACACACACTGTCACAGACATACAAAGTCATTCTCATTGCTTTTATCCAAGTACTCCCCTCCACACACACACACACACACACACACACACACACACACACACACACACACACACACACACACACACACCCTTTCAACTTAAATCTGCAACACCATCCATTAGTGATGACCCTTGACCTCACCAGTTGTGATCTGTTGTGAATGTTCAACACAGGGGTCACACTAGCAGTCAAAACAGCCGTGTTGATGGGTGAGAGTAAGGCATCCTCCGTGCCAATCTGTCTGAGGTGATCTCTGCTCTTGGCAAGCGGACTATAATTACATTTTTGCTGTGTGACATATTACAGCCCTGAGCTAGTACCTCGCTGTGTGCATTCATTTTTCAGCACAAGCAAGATAATGTCATACATGACATTCATTGAGAATAAATCGGCGCTGCAGCTTAAATGAATCACTGGTTTGAGTGATAATTTGGAATGTTATAGTTTCACTGTAGCTATATTATTCATAGTGCACTGATTCTTGAGAGTCGGGACAAAACACTTTTTAATATTATATTTTGAGAATGCACACTATATTGATTACTTAGAGTTGTATATTCATGTAGAGAAAGGTCTGAGCTATTTAACCATGTAAAGGTGCGGGCTCTACATAGAAAAACATTTTCAACAAATTCACATGTTTCCCTTTGAAGCTTGATTTGTGTTAAGACACACAAAAAAGTATATAATTCTAATTATTCCAGTCCAGCAAGAATCTAAAGTTCTGAAGTATGTTGTAATAGTGTTTAGTTACTCTGGTATGCAATCAAATATAATATATAAACCTCAGGTGTAATTTCACACTATTCTGAAAACCCAGATTTAGACATTTTGCATTTTCAAACTTTGTTTTTAATTTTGATATGATAAAAAAAAGATCATTAAGTTAATAAGACAAGAGGATGAAGATCTGATGCTCCTTTATTACTTAAACAACATAAACTGAAGAAGGAATTTTCCCTAAATTAACAAAAACAAACATCTGACGGTGTTGACGAGAAACTGACGGAGTTGACAAAATTGTATATGCATCTCTGATAAATGAACACATGCATTTTGTAAACAGATGGAAGTGACAATGATAAGAACTAATAACTCCTTGTCTTATACTGAACATTTTGTTAACTCAATTGTAATAACAACAAACTTTACATACACGTTTCCAACTATTACAAAATGCACTGTTTCCAACAACAAAAACAGTAATGGGGACCAGGACCCTTGTTTTCATCTACCTCTTCTACACCACTTCCTGATCTCCACTTTCTCACCCTGCACTTCTCCTCGTCCTTTCCTTCTGCATTTCCGATTAGTTTCACGATGATGTCTTGAACTGGGCAGAAACAGAACCTTTTCTGTTGGACCATGGGGATGCAGAAATTCCACTTTCACATGTCTAGCCACCAGTGGTCATCATATTAGGGCGGGCCATACTTTTGTGCAAACATGAATTTTAAAGAAATCTTAACATGAGGGGTGTCTAAAATATGTGTTTCTTGTGGGGAATTCAAATATAGGATAATTTATCGGATATGATAACTCTAACCTACATCATTTTGGATTTCAAAATGGGAGATTTGACCATTTTTCACCCCTTCGCAGGGCCGGACTGGGGGGATTATTCAGGCCAGGAAATATAGTGCGAAATATAGCCCCAGTCAGGCCACTTTTTAAGCAGGGGGTCTGGGGGTCCCCCACCAGGAAGATGTTTGTTACAAAGACTTAATTCCCTGCATGCTGGTGCAGGACTTTTAAAATGTTTACCCTTTAAATGCCATTGTTTGTGATGGCATCACAAATTATTGTTAAAAAAACACACAAACATTTAAATATTTTCAATATATCAAAGGCAAAGTGGATATTTTTTTTTATGGATTTTTTTTTGTAATGTCAGACTTAACAACTCTTATCAGAAAAGTGAGAGTATTTCATTTTTAATCTGACATTACAAGAAAAATGAAAAATAAAAATAGTTATGATCAGGACTGAAGTTGAATAAAAGATTTATGGAAAAAAAAGTGACATGGGATGATGATGATGCAAGAAAACATTTGGTAAATGTTGCCACATTTAGCGCCATCTCCTGCAAGGGCCTTTCTTTATATGTCTCTCTCCTCCACTCTTCCTCTTTTTCTTCACTGTTGAAGTGTTGAAAACATTTAGTTTCCAGTAATTTCCATCTGACTGTTCTGTGAAATACAAGCAGTAAGCAGTATGTATTTTTCTCTCCCTCCCTCTCTGCTCTACCTTCCTCTTTTTTCCACTGTTGAAACATTTCATTTCCAGTCATTTTCATCTGACTGTTCTGTGAAATACAAGCAGTAAGCAGTATGAATCATTTTGCAGAAGTGCCATCTGCCATTCCATTCGCCATCTCCAATCAGTTGTATGGCCTGTTCCCGCCTCCACCAATCACATGCGGCTCCCTTTGTGTGTGTGTGACAGCCAGACAGAGCTCCCGATGGCCAGTCCGGGCCTTCGCCATACATGGATGCCAACATGAATCTGAAGGAAATCCTAACATGCAAGGTGTCTAAATGATGTGTTTCTTAATGGGGAATTTAAATATGAGTACATTTTTGGGATAGGATAACTCTAACCTACATAATTTTGTATTGCAAAATTTCCAAATGTACCCATCCCCTTTCGAAGATTTGAAAAGATATGGGAAATCATTTATAATGACAAAGCCATCATTAGCACTATCCATCGTCACACATCGTGTTCAGGAAGAAATCCTGGACAGTCTGTGTTATACCCTGTATGAATGTTGGCCTTTTCTGAGGATGCTCCCTTTCTCTCATAAACTTATAGGTTAACCCAAAGTCTTTGGATTTTCTGATTCCTTACTTGCTTCCTGATAGCATATTCTTTGTTTCCGTGCCTGGAGAGTCCAGTGGTGATGTATTTGTAGCCTTTTTTCAGCACATTATTGTTTTTCTCAGGTTGTTTTGATGCTTTGTTACATTTGTAATATTCTCTTTTAATGTTTGTATTTCTCTTGAATGCCTTTTTCGCGTTTTACTTTGTTTCTGTTCCTGTCTGAGAGACTCTCTGCGCTGTCTGGCATTGTTATCTAGAATATCCTGATCTGGGGGGGGTGTCAATCAACGTAGACAAGTGATATATTTATATTTATTTATTAACACATGTGCTGGGAAAGTAAGACAGTTATTCAATAAGCAGACCACAGGCCTGCCCATGCTCTAAAAGTCAGAAGTGTATTGTAATGCATGCTATTATATATACTGAAATAACATTTAAATCCTTTACCATGTTCAAAAATAGTATAATAATAGCATATTATGAGGTTATTGATGGATTTGTCAACTCTGTCAGCTTACACGTCAACTCCGTCAGACACCAAATCTGATGGAGTTGACAAAAGGGCACACATGTTCCCTCCAAGCCTGCATTGTGCACTGCAGCTAGCTAGTTTTTTTGGCAGTTGCTAGCTGTCTTAATAAATCTCACTGAAACACTTTTTTTAAAGTATAATAACAGAGAGACGGTGTTGACATGTTCCAGCTGTGACCATAGGAATATTGACATTGTTTGTTTAAAATATCAAAAAGTGTAAAACCTACCAGACCATGTGGTAGTGTTGCATTCACCACATTCAGGGGAAGGAAAAGGGGTCCTCAGGGATAGAGCTGGCCATGATATTGCCTGATTTAATTAGGCTTATGAAAAGGTCTGACCGAGTTGACATAAACTGAGGACACAACTTGATAGGTATATTTTATGGACTATATAATTTGAGTTTCATGGCATGCATTGTTTTATACATGTATAACCCTTATCTTTGATTTGATATGTATGTTTTCACAAGTGGAGAGGTCTTTCAAGCTTTTTTGGGCTGGTCAATAATGTGACCCCTTGCTGAGGACAAGATAATTAACATGGGAGCTTCTAACCACAGATTATACATTTAAACAAATATCCCCCAAAAAACAAATATATGTGCTAAAACATAACATCAGTATACACAATACCTTTAGATGTAACTTTGTGAGTATGTCAATCATTATGAATTTCTTTATTTTTTATATAAATTCGACTTTTCTATGTAGGACATGTTTTATCCCAACTCTCAAGAATCAGAAGAAAGCCAGGTGGAAATGGCATAGGCCTAACGTGCCAAAACAGTTTATCAAAAAGCAGATCCTGGGGTGTCTTCGCCTCGTCTCATCTCATTAGCCTGTTAGCCTGTTAGCATGTTAGCCTGTTAGCCTGTTAGCCTGTTAGCCTGTTAGCGTGTTAGCCTGTTAGCCTGTTAGCCTGTTAGCCTGTTATCCTGTTAGCGTGTTAGCCTGTTAGCTATCATTACACCTCGGTAAAACAGAGTCCATTCTCTTCGGATCAAATAATAAACTCGACAAGACCGACGGCTTCTCAGTTACAGTGGGTGACAATATTGTTACGAGGAAAGATGAAATTACATACCTAGGTTCCATCCTAGAGGCAAACCTTTCCTGTGACAAAATGGCATCCAAGGTAATAAAAAAAGTCAACCAACGAACTAGATTCTTGTACCGGATCTCCTCTCTGGTAAATAAGAATACCCTGACTAGTGACTACATTATAGGTTCGTGTTCTCCTCTTACTGTGTTGTGTAGTGGGAGGGAACTACTGATCTGGCACCGCGGACAGAGGGGACGATTATTGCGGTTGCACTCGTGGTTGTGATCATTACTGTTCTGGCGATTACATGCAGGGCCGCCTCAGGGGGTGTGCGAGCAGTGCGGTCGCACAGGGCCTCGCGGGAAGGGGGGCCTCGCAAAAAGAAATAATACTATATAATAATATATAATATATATATATATATATATATATATTTTATATATATATTTTTAATTTTAAATTTAAAAAAATATATAATTTTAAAAAAAAAATTGCGAGGCCCCCCTTCCCGTGAGGCCCTTTTTCATCACAGACCTAAAATCTAGTTTTGCTTATATGCTTATATATTTCACATTAGACACGTTTGTAGAATGTGTCTGACTTGTTCCTGGCTCTGAGGCTCTGCAGATACACTATTGGAGCTCTGAGGCTCTGCAGAAGATACTATTGGTTTCAATGAGGGGAGGGGTTACAGGTAAGGTAGCGTCTGACTATTTCACGCGTGCAGCATTGGAGGTTATGCCAGCCAAGACGAAGAGGACGGTCGTTCGGCAGATGGACTGAAGATGAAAGTTGTTGCATGTTAGAGAGTTCAGTCAGGCTAGCCATGTCGGCTTAGCTAAAGGCAGGGACAGCTAGTTAGCTTTCGCTACGTTATCTAAGTGCTAACGTGTGGTTCAGTAGGGCTAGCCATGTCGGCTAGTAGCTTAGCTAAAGGCTAACTAGCATTAGCTAACTAGCGTTAGCTAGCGTTAGCTACATTAGCGAGTGCTAACATGTGGTACTAGCCATGTCGGCTAGTAGCTTAGCTAAAGGCTAACTAGCATTAGCTAACTAGCGTTAGCTACGTTAGCGAGTGCTAACATGTAGTTCAGTCGGGCTAGCCATGTCGGCTAGTAGCTTAGCTAAAGGCTAACTAGCGTTAGCTAACGCTAGCTAACTTTTTCATCTCCACGGTATGAAAATGCGTCGACGACGTCTCCTTCCAACTTTGCCATTGAATCTGCGTTAGGGTGAGTTTTTCAAGCAATCTATTCTGTTCCCGCTGTGGTCTCTCTCTCGCTACACCCACCCGCCGTGGTCTCTCTCTCTCTCTCTCGCTACACCCACCCGCCGTGGTCTCTCTCTCTCTCGCTACACCCACCCGCCGTGGTCTCTCTCTCGCTACACCCACCCGCCTCTCTCTCTCTCTCTCTCTCTCTCTCTCTCTCTCTCTCTCGCTACACCCACCCGCCGTGGTCTTTCTCTCTCGCTACACCCACCCACCCGCCTCTCTCTCTCTCTCTCTCTCGCTACACCCACCCGCCGTGGTCTCTCTCTCGCTACACCCACCCGCCTCTCTCTCGCTACACCCACCCGCCTCTCTCTCGCTACACCCACCCGCCTCTCTCTCTCGCTACACCCACCCGTCTCTCTCTCTCTCTCTCTCTCTCTCTCTAGAAGCATTTCTCTCTCAATTCAATTCAAAAAGCTTTATTGGCATGAAATGTTCACAAATGTTGCCAAAGCACAATTATGACATAAACAGCAAACAATATAAGATCAAAAGAAATAAAGGAGATGGTGCGGTGAGTAAAACATGGTACATGTATATACAGTATATGTGTCCTACTGGTTGTCCCTTTTCTTGTGACATGAATTGACATATTTTGAAGCTAAAACTGCACATTCTTTCTGTTCTCCCACGAGGAATGGCAATTTCTGCACTTCTGTCATACTTTGGAATTCTGGGGAAATTATTTCAATTTTTGGAAAGAATTCCTCCCTAACATTTCTGTAATTGTCACATTGTGTTAGGAAGTGTAGTTCTGTCTCTACGGCTCCCTCATCACAAATACAGCACAGCCTCTCCTCTCTGGGCAGCCAGGTCTGTCTGTGTCTGCCCTTCTCTATCGCCAAACCATGGTCACTCAGTCTGTACCTTGTCAGATTCTTTCTTAGATTCTTATCAGTTACTGTGCTGAGGTAGTCTGCCACAGTATACTGTCTGTTTAGGGCCAAATATGTTTCTAATTTGTGTTGTGATTGTGTGAGTTGATTCCAATACATAATGTATTTATCTTTTTCTTTGGTTATAATTTGGTTAGGTCTAATCTTCTGAGGCTGGCTAGGGTTTGTGATGTCAGAGTGTGAGATGTCAGCCAGTTTCATTATGAGTTGACAAAAGGGGCTCTTTGTAAGTCTCTCTCTCTCTCTCTCTCTCTCTCTCTCTCTCTCTCTCTCTCTCTCTCTCTCTCTCTCTCTCTCTCTGTCTCTCTCTTCTCTCTCTCTCTCTCTCTCTCTCTCTCTCTCTCTCTCTCTCTCTCTCTATAATTGACAGTTGACAGTTGTATCATGCCCAGCCTCGGGCAGCGCTATTATTTAAGAATATGTTGACTGTATACAAAATATATATATATTATATAATTTATTTATTTATTTTTTACCTTTAGGGGAGGGGGGGGGGGGGGGCCTCGCGTTTAAATCCCGCACAGGGCCTCGCATTTCTCCCAGGCGGCCCTGATTACATGTGCTCTTGTTCTGTATTGACTGACGTTGCTTTGTATATTAAACAAGCATTACGTTGCCTACGATTATTCCTTTTTCCTCCGGCACTACAACTGTTACATTTGTGACATATACGATATTCAAATATACAGTGCTGTTACCCATAGATCCTGACAGAGTATATACATATGATGGGGAGGGGACTGTACTGTTAGGAGGGGGTGGGTGGGTGGGAGAGAAATATACATACGGTGGGTAGAGAATATATACATGCGGTGGGGAGGAGACTGTACATTTGGAGGGGGTGGGTGGTTGGGAGAGAAATATACATACGGTGGGGAGGATACTGTCTATTAGGAGGTGGTGGGGGTTTTGGGCATTTACGGTGGCCAGTTTCGAATTGCAGCCTCCCGTAGGTGCTCTTTAAGAGCGGTTTTGAATGTTGGTAGGGATTCACATTCCTTTACAGCTTTGGGTAGGGCGTTCCACATTGATGTGGCATAATTGCGAAACGTGTTTAGTCCCTTGTTTGAGCTGAATCTGGGTTTAACATGATTTGTTGAGCTTCTTCTGGTGTAGTGGTTGTGGTATTCACTGACCTTTGGGAAGTATTTTGACTGTATGTATAATGTACATGGGTACCTTAGTCGTATAGTGTATCTTGTAGACCAGGCCCATTGCAAGTTGCTGTACTCTGTCGTCTACTCTAAGCCATCCTAGGTTGTCAAAGTGGGCAGGGGTGAGGTGGGTTCTGGGGGTAAGGTCAAGTAGTAGTCTGACCAGTTTGTTTTGTGATGTTTGTAATTTTGTTTTAAGCGCCTTTGAGGTGCTTTGGTACCATGAGGTGCACGCATAGTCGTAGTACCCTTGAATGAGTGCTCCTGCCAGAGTCTTCAGGGTATTCTTGTTTACCAGAGAGGAGATCCGGTACAAGAATCTAGTTCGTTGGTTGACTTTTTTTATTACATTTGTCACAGGAAAGATTTGCCTCTAGGATGGAACCCAGGTAGGTAATTTCGTCTTTCCTTGTGACAATATTGTCACCCACTGCAACTGAGAAGCCGTCGGTCTTGCTGAGTTTGTTATTTGAACCGAAGAGAATGGACTCTGTTTTGCCCATGTGTAATGATAGTTTGTTATCAGCGAGCCATATGCAGATTTTGCCTAGTTCCGAGCTGAGGGTTTTTTCAACCTGCAACTTGTTCTTGTCAGAGAGTCGTCCGCAAACAGGAACAAGTTGCAGTCACAGGCTGACAACATGTCATTTGCATAAATTAGGAAGAGTAGCGGTCCTAGTATGCTTCCTTGTGGAACACCACAGCTCATTGTTTAACCAGAGAGAGAGCAACACAATATATGTAGCACCTTGTTTAACCAGAGAGAGAGCAACACAATATATGTAGCACCTTGTTTAATCAGAGAGAGCAACACAATATATGTAGCACCTTGTTTAACCAGAGAGAGCAACACAATATATGTAGCACCTTGTTTAACCAGAGAGAGAGAGAGCAACACAATCTATGTAGCACCTTGTTTAACCAGAGAGAGAGAGAGCAACACAATCTATGTAGCACCTTGTTTAACCAGAGAGAGAGAGCAACACAATATATGTAGCACCTTGTTTAACCAGAGAGAGCAACACAATATATGTAGCACCTTGTTTAACCAGAGAGAGCAACACAATATATGTAGCACCTTGTTTTACTAGAGAGAGAGCAACACAATATATGTAGCACCTTGTGCTACTCACTGGACCAGCTTTCCGAACCGCAACAATGGCCTGAGGAGATTCTCAGAAAAATGGGACCAGAGCCTTATCCCAGGAACAAAGGAATCACCAGGCAGCGTGGGAAGAGAGCTGGGATCCGTAACAGGCTGAGATCCAGACGCCACCGAACGCCATTACCCAGTATATTGCTAGCCAATGTACAATCAATTGACAATAAACTGGACGATATCCGAGCAAGGATTCAATTCCAAAGAGACGTTAGAGATTGTAACGTTTTCTGCTTCACCGAGACGTGGCTGTCGCCGGACGTCCCAGATCACGCAATACAACCAGCCGAACACTTCTTCATCCACCGCAAGGATCGTACATCAGAGTCCGGCAAACAACGTGGAGGAGGTATCGCCTTCATGTTTAACAACAATTGGAGCGATCCAACTAACGTGAAGGAATTATCCAACCACTGCTGCCCAGACCTGGAATATATAACCATCAAGTGTCGTCCTTTCTTCCTCCCGAGGGAGTTAACGGCGATCGTCCTGATCGGAGTGTATATTCCACCGCAAGCCAGTAACAACGTCGCGCTCTCCAGACTCCACGACGAGGTAAATAGAATACAAGCGGCGAACGTTAACGCCGCCATTTTGGTGCTGGGTGATTTCAATAGCGCCAATCTGAGAAAGGTATTACCTGACTTCTATCAGCATGTGACTTGCAACACCAGAGGCGGTAACATCCTAGATCACTGTTACACGCAATTTAAAGGTGGCTACAAGGCTCATTCTGATAGTGGCTTTGGTAAATCAGATCACGCGTCCATTTTTCTTTCACCAAAGTACAAACAGAGAATCAAAAGTACTCCTGTAGTCTCGCGAGAGGTGCAGAAATGGGATTTGACGTCAGAGGAGACGCTCCAGGCTGCGTTTGACTGCACAGACTGGAACGTGTTCCGCGACACAGATAACATTAATGTCTACACGGAGACAGTGCTGGACTATGTTTGTACTTTGGTGGAAGAAACAATCCCCACTACCAAAATGAGAGTTTACCCAAATCAAAAACCCTGGGTAGACAAATCCGTCTGTGAAGCTCTGAGAGAGCGCACCAAAGCATACAACGACGGCCTAGTGGCAGGCAACATGAATGACCACAAGGTGGCGCGACACAACGTAAGGAGGACAGTGACAGAGGCCAAACGGCGCTACAGGGATAAAATTGAACTCCAGTTTGAACAAGCTGACTCTAGAGCTATGTGGCAGGGGCTCAAAACGATGACAGACTTCAAAGGCGCCTCCCTCAAACTGAACAGTGACATCTCCTTAGCAAATGACCTCAATACCTTCTATGCGAGGTTTGATGCTGGTAATAACAACACCAGCCCACAAGCCACGGCAATGGGGGGGGGGGGGGTCGGCTGCTGATGGAGACGCAGTGTTCAGGGTAACAGAGCATGAGGTGAGGCGGACCTTTAAAAAAGTTAATATCAGGAAGGCAGCAGGTCCGGACGGCATCCCCGGCCGCGTCCTAAAAGTCTGTGCCGACCAACTGGCCCCAGTATTCACTGACATATTTAACCTGTCCTTAGAACAGGCTGTCATCCCCACCTGCCTGAAGAAGTCCACTATTATCCCTGTACCCAAAAAATCCAAGCCTGCTTGCCTCAACGACTACCGCCCTGTAGCTCTCACCTCCATAGCCATGAAGTGCTTTGAGAAGCTAGTAAAGGGCTACATCTGCTCCTCCCTCCCCATCAACATGGACCCCCTGCAATTTGCATACCGCCCCAACAGGTCCACGGAGGACGCCATAGCCCATGTGCTGCACACAGCAGCATCACACCTGGACAAGAGGCAGGGGAACTATGTGAGAATGCTATTCATCGACTACAGCTCGGCATTCAATACCATAGTCCCCTCCATACTCATAGCCAAGCTCAGGGACCTGGGCTTGAACTGTGACCTCTGCCAGTGGGTCTTGGACTTCCTGACTGGCAGACCCCAGGTGGTGAGAGCAGGCAACTGCACCTCCTCATCCATCACCCTCAACATAGGGGCCCCCCAGGGCTGTGTTCTGAGTCCCCTCCTCTACTCCCTGTACACACACGACTGTGTGGCTCAGCGGAGTAGCAATACAATCATCAAATTTGCTGACGACACAGTGGTGGTGGGCCTGATCTCTGCCAACGACGAGAGGGCCTACCTGGAAGAGGTCAAGGTCCTGGCGGGATGGTGCCAGGAAAACAGCCTCTCCCTGAACGTCAGCAAAACAAAGGAGATGATTGTGGACTTCAGGAGGTCGGGGGTCAAGGACTACAGCCCCCTCAGCATCGACGGGGCACCGGTTGAGAGAGTCAACAGCTTTAAGTACCTCGGAGCCTACATATCCGAGGACTTGACATGGACCACACACATTGACAGTGTTGTGAAGAAGGCACGACAACGCCTCTACTTCCTCAGGCGCCTAAGGAAGTTCCAAGTCAGTCAGAAGATCCTTAAGAACTTCTACTCATGTACAATAGAGAGCATCTTGACTGGCAACATCACCTCCTGGTTTGGGAATAGCACTGCACAAGACCGAAGCAGACTACAAAGAGTGACACGTTCAGCCGAACGCACAATTGGAGGGGGGCTCCCCACCCTCCAGAACATTTACAACAAGCGTTGCAAGGGCAAGGCTAAGAGAATCATTAAAGACTCCAGTCACCCGAACAACTGCCTCTTTGAACTGCTGCGGTCAGGCAAGCGATACCGGAGTCTCAAGGCGAGCACAGAAAGACTCAGAAGAAGCTTCTATCCCCAGGCCATCAGGCTGCTAAACGAACAATGAACACTACACAACAACAACCACCAAAACGCACATAACACACACATCCACACGCACACACTCACTTTAAACAAACACACTGTAGCACCCACTCCACACACTTTATAGCACACACCCACTTTAAACAAACACACTGTAGCACCCACTCCCCACACTTTATATTTATTGATGAAGGATTGCACTACAACTCGTACACCTTACTGTAAATTGTACCTAAATTGTACCTCATCCCATTTCTGCTTTGCACTATATAGTACTGTACATTAGTACACTGCATAGTATTGTATATTATATGGTAACTCAGAACATTGTACATATGTCTATACCGAACACTGTGACCTCATTTTCTTCTTCTAAATTACATGCTATACTATGTTATTTGATGTTATTTGATACTATCTTGTCTTAGCACAGTCTCTGGAGCGTAACAGTAAGAAGCATTTTGTATGAAAGTATTCTGTACTTCTGTATGACAACTATTAAAGAAACTTGAGAAACTTGAAACTTGTTTAACCAGAGAGAGCAACACAATATATGTAGCACCTTGTTTAACCAGAGAGAGAGCAACACAATATATGTAGCACCTTGTTTAACCAGAGAGAGAGCAACACAATATATGTAGCACCTTGTTTAACCAGAGAGAGCAACACAATATATGTAGCACCTTGTTTAACCAGAGAGAGCAACACAATATATGTAGCACCTTGTTTAACCAGAGAGAGAGCAACACAATATATGTAGCACCTTGTTTAACCAGAGAGAGAGCAACACAATATATGTAGCACCTTGTTTAACCAGAGAGAGCAACACAATATATGTAGCACCTTGTTTAACCAGAGAGAGAGCAACACAATATATGTAGCACCTTGTTTAACCAGAGAGAGAGCAACACAATATATGTAGCACCTTGTTTAACCAGAGAGAGAGCAACACAATATATGTAGCACCTTGTTTAACCAGAGAGAGAGCAACACAATATATGTAGCACCTTGTTTAACCAGAGAGAGAGCAACACAATATATGTAGCACCTTGTTTAACCAGAGAGAGAGCAACACAATATATGTAGCACCTTGTTTAACCAGAGAGAGAGCAACACAATATATGTAGCACCTTGTTTAACCAGAGAGAGCAACACAATATATGTAGCACCTTGTTTAACCAGAGAGAGAGCAACACAATATATGTAGCACCTTGTTTAACCAGAGAGAGAGCAACACAATATATGTAGCACCTTGTTTAACCAGAGAGAGAGCAACACAATATATGTAGCACCTTGTTTAACCAGAGAGAGAGCAACACAATATATGTAGCACCTTGTTTAACCAGAGAGAGCAACACAATATATGTAGCACCTTGTTTAACCAGAGAGAGAGCAACACAATATATGTAGCACCTTGTTTAACCAGAGAGAGAGAGAGCAACACAATATATGTAGCACCTTGTTTAACCAGAGAGAGAGCAACACAATATATGTAGCACCTTGTTTAACCAGAGAGAGAGAGAGCAACACAATATATGTAGCACCTTGTTTAACCAGAGAGAGAGCAACACAATATATGTAGCACCTTGTTTAACCAGAGAGAGCAACACAATATATGTAGCACCTTGTTTAACCAGAGAGAGAGCAACACAATATATGTAGCACCTTGTTTAACCAGAGAGAGCAACACAATATATGTAGCACCTTGTTTAACCAGAGAGAGAGCAACACAATATATGTAGCACCTTGTTTAACCAGAGAGAGCAACACAATATATGTACCACCTTGTTTAACCAGAGAGAGAGCAACACAATATATGTAGCACCTTGTTTAACCAGAGAGAGCAACACAATATATGTAGCACCTTGTTTAACCAGAGAGAGAGCAACACAATATATGTAGCACCTTGTTTAACCAGAGAGAGAGCAACACAATATATGTAGCACCTTGTTTAACCAGAGAGAGAGCAACACAATATATGTAGCACCTTGTTTAACCAGAGAGAGCAACACAATATATGTAGCACCTTGTTTAACCAGAGAGAGAGCAACACAATATATGTAGCACCTTGTTTAACCAGAGAGAGAGCAACACAATATATGTAGCACCTTGTTTAACCAGAGAGAGAGCAACACAATATATGTAGCACCTTGTTTAACCAGAGAGAGAGCAACACAATATATGTAGCACCTTGTTTAACCAGAGAGAGAGCAACACAATATATGTAGCACCTTGTTTAACCAGAGAGAGCAACACAATATATGTAGCACCTTGTTTAACCAGAGAGAGAGCAACACAATATATGTAGCACCTTGTTTAACCAGAGAGAGAGCAACACAATATATGTAGCACCTTGTTTAACCAGAGAGAGAGCAACACAATATATGTAGCACCTTGTTTAACCAGAGAGAGAGCAACACAATATATGTAGCACCTTGTTTAACCAGAGAGAGAGCAACACAATATATGTAGCACCTTGTTTAACCAGAGAGAGAGAGAGCAACACAATATATGTAGCACCTTGTTTAACCAGAGAGAGCAACACAATATATGTAGCACCTTGTTTAACCAGAGAGAGCAACACAATATATGTAGCACCTTGTTTAACCAGAGAGAGAGCAACACAATATATGTAGCACCTTGTTTAACCAGAGAGAGCAACACAATATATGTAGCACCTTGTTTAACCAGAGAGAGCAACACAATATATGTAGCACCTTGTTTAACCAGAGAGAGAGCAACACAATATATGTAGCACCTTGTTTAACCAGAGAGAGAGCAACACAATATATGTAGCACCTTGTTTAACCAGAGAGAGAGCAACACAATATATGTAGCACCTTGTTTAACCAGAGAGAGAGCAACACAATATATGTAGCACCTTGTTTAACCAGAGAGAGAGCAACACAATATATGTAGCACCTTGTTTAACCAGAGAGAGCAACACAATATATGTAGCACCTTGTTTAACCAGAGAGAGCAACACAATATATGTAGCACCTTGTTTAACCAGAGAGAGCAACACAATATATGTAGCACCTTGTTTAACCAGAGAGAGCAACACAATATATGTAGCACCTTGTTTAACCAGAGAGAGCAACACAATATATGTAGCACCTTGTTTAACCAGAGAGAGCA
>NW_028173833.1:0-2000 GCF_963971535.1 Notolepis coatsorum | reverse complement strand
CCATCACACTGTGATTCTTTATCAGTGTTTCCCCTAACGTTGCCTTGAAGGGGCGTCGCGCATAACGTGCATCTAGTGGAAATACAGTACGTTCAGTTCACGTTCGCCCAAAATATTAACAAGTTCATGAACGCGTTCAGGTACATTGTTGCATATATACACACACATACACACACACACATATGTATATACACTAGGGGTGGGAATCGCCTTTTTTTTTATCAAATTTAATTTATTACCTTTTTTCAACTGCAAAGTAAAACTTTGTCAACATGTTTTATCTAATAAAATAAAGTTCAGTCTGTTCATCTCACTTCAATAATTGTATTGCAGAACATGGTATTTTCTCAAGCAGACAGATGTAAACACTGTAATCTGTGTTGCATGTACCTGATAAACTGAACTGTTTGTATTACAGTCATATTCCAACTTAACTGAATGCACATGTGTGTGTGTGGACTACTGTACTATTACAGGTATTGAAATGAACAATGCAACTTCCTTATACAAAAAAAAGAAATTATGAATAATTATCGATAATATCGCCACGCAAAGTATCGCGATACTACTACGTATCGATTTTTTCCCCCACCCCTAATATACACACACATATATACACACACACACATATATGTATATACTAGGGCTGACCCCTATTAGTCAAATAGTCGACTAATCGATCGAAAGGAGCCTTAGTCGACTGCCAACCTCTTAGTTGAATGCAAAAAATAAAAACAAATTATTTTATTCTTTTTTTTTAACTTTTTTTTTGTATCATTCTTTCCAAAAGAAAAGAGGCCTAGAAGCATGACTAACGCTAATGGCATGCATACCAGAGGCTAACTGCCTAAGAAAACAGGCACAGAGGCACTGAAAGAGGATTTCACCCATCTAATGAACACACTAGACTAGACAAATATCAAGATGTATCCATCAGTGGACCAATTGCATGCTTTCGCAGAAGACAAGAAGCCTTCCGTCGACTCCTTCCGACATTAAGCACCCTCCACGTGTATATATATATATATATTTTTTTTTTTTTTTTCTCTCATAGTTGACTAATAGTCGACTATCGGCTAATTTTGGCGACTACAAATCGACTATACAAATCCTTAGTCAGGGACATCCCTAGTATATACACACACATATATGTATATACACACACACATGTATGTATACACACACACACACACACACACATATATATAATCAGTGGTGCAGTCGTAATATCAGAACTGCCTGTACGCTGTTTAAATGACGCCACGTGCACGTGCGCTCCCACGCATGCACGCGCATGTTCCCTCGCGTGCGCACAGAACAGATGATTATTATGCATAATAGTAGGAAACATGTTTGTATAGGAAATTACTAGTTTTAGTTTAGTTTTTGTAAATATTGCCTTGAAATAGATAAGCTGAAAAAGGTAGCAGGATGTAGCCTTCAATATAAAGAAATTATATTGTCAACAGATATGGTTGAAAAACAAACAATGTTTTAAATGTAATTGTAGATACAATATTGTAGTTACAATTTCTTTAATTGAATTAACTTAAACTAGAAAAGTAAATACAAACTAAATTAACAATGTAACTTACAGTTTATAGAAGGACAGTTTCCTTCTGAAGCACAATTTAATGCCTCATCCTTCCAGTCGGGACCATTTGTCACATAGTGAGAGCTCCACAGATCAAGCAAACCCCCACCAATTGGTACAGGGCTTGTATTTTGGTTTTGCACTTCTCGTTCTTTGTTATTATTGCTATGCCATTGTTATGCAAAGACTAGGTGATAGCTGAGTACCGGGTACTTGGCGCACGGACGTCGAGTCGAGTGAAAGTTGCGAACGCATTTTTGTGTGCGCGCGCATACACATCCGTGCGCGACTGCGCATACTTCTGCTCAGAAAACTGCTGGGACGGCGTGGTACCGCGTGGCACCACCACTGCACCACTGTATATAATGGTAGACAAAAAGACATGAGAGAAAGGTATGATAGACAC
>NW_028173834.1:0-208419 GCF_963971535.1 Notolepis coatsorum | reverse complement strand
TGCATCCCAGCCATGAAAGGGGCTAGCTTTGCTTAGCTCCTCGCGTCGTCATAGGCTTCTAAGTTAACACAATAACACACCATCGTAGCGGTGGTGATGCCGCAGATGACCCGTCAGGCTGGATGTATTACAAGTTGTTGCCCTTTTCCCTCCTTGTGGAACTTCTGCATTGCATTTATTACAAATAGCAAGCGAACTTTTTCCTCTGAAATTCCGAGTACCGACGCGGCCATCTTTGTTGTTAACGTCCGCGCTGCTTCCAGAAACTTGCGTGGCTACGTCACAGGCACAGCCAAGAAAGGGAGCGCTGGATTTGTGTAAAACGCCCTGTTCCTAAACCACACGCTATCGGTCGTACCACTAGAGCTGCCGCGGTATTGATTATTTCCTTACCGCACAAATTTGCAAAATATTTCCTACCGCCGCGGTTATTTTTTTTTTTTTAGTAGTAGTCTACTCTTTATAGCATATAGCCTGCCTCTAGTCTAAATGTCTATTTTTAGAGGATGACTTTGCAGCATGAATATTGTTTGGGATTCGGCAAGCACGCATTAGTTATTGAAAGTGAAACACGGATTCGAAGTTTCCCCTCTGGTCGTGCGCAGTTCACTCGGTGTCGCGGGCAGGGGTGGTTACCCCTAACCCCCCCGACCCTTTCTTATTATTATTACTATAAAGTTACTACTTTATAATAAAGGCATTCGTTTTGTGGCATTAACATTATATAGTTATACGTTCAATAACATCAGCGTATTTACCGGACAATAGCAAGGCAAGCAATACTCTATTCATATCTCAGTTCCTTTCTTTGCTCAGAGCGTGCTGAGTTGTCCCATTCTGCGGTCTGTTAATAAAGTTTTCAATCAGACAAGTGTATAGAACGAAGGGCTTTTATTATAACATTCGTTGCAGACAGTAAAATCATTATGTCTCGTTTAGTACTCCTTAGGAGCGATGTAGTCCACTCCGGCGGAGAGTTAAAGCTAACGTTATTAGCCGTGTTGTGATGATCTGACATTCAGGAAGTAAAAACCTAATACGCGCTTGCCGATTGGTGGTAACACACTGCATGGCGCTACAACGTGTGACGCGTCTCTCTTCTGACCAATCAGTGGTCTGCAATGTTTCACATGACTTTTCTGGTACCCAATAGGGTCGCTTGGAACCTCGATAGATGAGTAGGGTATATCTGCAGAGCCGCAAGCCCAACGAGAGGAGGGTAATTTATTATTATTATTATTAAAAAACAGCGGTGACGCGGTATTCAGCCTACTCTGCGGTGGCCGTGATGTAACAGCGATACCGCGGTAATGCGGTAATCGCGGCAGCTCTACGTACCACAGTACTGACAAAGCGGGAAGAGCCTACAGTCAAAACAAACGCACTTCATTCCAATTCACCCACACCG
The DNA here is from genome assembly GCF_963971535.1 of Notolepis coatsorum. NCBI lineage: Eukaryota > Metazoa > Chordata > Actinopteri > Aulopiformes > Paralepididae > Notolepis > Notolepis coatsorum. The sequence continues at coordinate 207,011 of NW_028173834.1, read as the reverse complement.
CATTTTTCTTTACCAAAAAATATATTATATTATCGGAGCTATTAATAACGTTATCGGGTTTATCAGGATGACGTCATAATTGCTGATATCGGCCCGATAATTATCGTGCATCCCTACTGAAAATGTTTATTTTTATCTGAGAATCGATACTGGTACCCAACGGTACCTTTTTTTCTGTACTTTACTCTCCCTCTCTGAAGTCTAAACTTCACAACACACAATCTAAAACCCCTTACCTTCGTCTCCCAAACCGTTCCTACAACAATAACAACTTGCAAAGGAGAGATCTTGTATCTCAATGGGACTTCCTGGTTAAAAAAATTAAATAAAAGCTAGCATAATTTTTTTTGCGATTTGCTAATTGCATCATTTCAAATCACGATTTCGATTTCAAATCGATTAATCGTTCAGCCCTAATCTGTACTTGATGTTGTTGCATATTTGAAATAAACTTCAATCAAATCAAATAAGGCCAGGGATACTTTAAACATTTTAAACACTTTCTAACACTACACCATATTTTATCTATTTATTACTTAAGGATTTGCACTACTTCTCTACCTCATATTTGCATTTGTTGCATTTTGTACTTTAGTTTTGTATATTGTATATTTTGTAGTGTTTGGTCTTTATTCTTTTTACTGTATGAAGCACAATGTCAGGGGCCTCATACAGAACCAAGCATTTCACTGTAATGTACATGTACCGTATAATGTGACAAATAAAACAACTTGAACCTTAAGATACTTACTGTAAGGACTGTTACTGCTGGTGTATCATGAGGATCCGTGTTGGATCTCCAGACGTGCCACTGCCAAATGGGGAGAGAAACGCAATTAGTCAAAGCACATACTTTCATACTCATAACAAGCTACTAGCTACAACAAGAGCTATAACATTCATATCCACTTCTGCATTAGGCCACATCCCATGAGGATAAGACAGGCCAGTCTCGCTTTGTTTGTGGGCCTTTGTATCTCATTCTGACTTTGCATTTAATTCGAGCACCTCCTGTCTCTACTTTGCGATGCATGCCTAAATGCGATGCTTATGACCGTTCCTAAAGCTAAAAGAGTGTGAAGCCACTGTAAAGAGTATTGATCATTGTAAATGTTTTAATTGATGATATGATAGCATTTCCACCCTGAACCTTCTTGTACTACTTTTAGCTGGGCGGTGGTGGTCTTGGTGTGAGTTTTATGTTGCATCTGTCAAGTAGGCTTAACTGCTGCCATTCTTGGCCAGGTCTCTCTGGGAACATAACTTTTAATATCGGTGTGACTAAACCTGGTCAAATAAACGGTTCAATAAAATACACGTCGTTTGGATTATTCGTTTCGCAAATGGTGCCGTTAGTTAGTTAGTTGACTTACCGTGGTAAGAGCATGCCAACACAGGTTAACCCTTTCACTGCCACACGACAGCCGGTTAACCCTTGCACTGCCACACGAGAGCCGGTTAACCCTTTCACTGCCACACGGCAGAATGTTAACCCTTTCACTGCCACGCGACAGAAGGTTAACCCTTTACTATCACACAACCGACGGCGACCGTCAGAAACAGACGTTAGGTTCGCTGGGAGCCATGTTGGCTAACGTTACACTACAACTAGTAGAGCCATATGAAATCCGCGATCACGGAATCGCGGACGGAATCGCGGAATTGAGCAATAAAAATGGAATCAACTGTAAATTAAAAAAATAATAATAATAATAATAATGTTGTGGGACTTGTACAGCACTTTGTTCAACTTTGTCAGTGCTGTAAAGTTTAAACCTTTTTAAATCTTAGACAAATAAAACACTTTGCTTTCATGAAATATTGTAAGCCGTCATTTGAGGCTTTATAAAAGCAGCACAATGAACACAAATCTGTCAGTGCCGAGTCCAACCTCATCTTAAATAACAAACCGCATTGCTTGTTGTAATTAACAAAGAGAGGCAGAGTTGATTTTGCAAAAAAATATATATATATAATTTATATTTTTATATTTTCTAATAATAAAATTTTATTTTCATATTCGAATCCCATGCGAAGCTTCGAAGTATTTAAGACAGCCCTATTAAATGGACTGTTATATCTTATTAAATTGTGGACATTTATTAATTCCCACTTATTAGACACTATTTCTGATGGTAAAATGAGCGTACAAAGCAAAATACAGAATTCTGAAATATTAAAACGGAAAAAATGGAATTTGGAAAAAAATTAAATGGAATTTGGAAAAAAATAAAACGGATTTCATATGGCTCTACAACTAGCACCGTGAGCGGAGGAACAAAGGCTTGTTTGTTGGTTCCGTTGGCCGAGTAACGTTAAACACAAGGCTTGTTGCCTGAGAGACCATCAGTGACTATACTGCTGCTAACTATGTTAGCTAGGTTAGCCCGGCTGGCCTTTTGGCTCTCAGCTAAACCAACCCAGCTGTCAAAGTCACAAACACCAACCAGCCAGTGAGCTGTGGTGTTCCACAAGGAAGCATACTAGGTCCGCTACTGTTCCTAATTTATGCAAATGACATGTCGTCAGCTTGTGACTGCAACTTGTTCCTGTTTGCAGACGACTCAGCCCTGCTTGTCTCTGACAAGAACAAGTTACAGGTTGAAAAAACCCTCAGCTCAGAACTAGGCAAAATCTGCATATGGCTCGCTGATAACAAACTATCATTCATTACACATGGGCAAAACAGAACACCTACAGGAGACTGCAATTCGAAACTGGCCCCTGAAAATGTCCTAACACAATCCCCTCAAATGTACAGTAAATTACCAAGTATGGTCTTGTCAATATTCCAATGTACAGTGTTGTTTGTACAGTGTCCCCCACCCACCCCTCCTACCAACCCCCCCCCCCCCCCCCCACACTCCTACCCAACCGCCCCCCCCCCACCTCCAATGTACAGTCCCCCCCCACCCCCACCTACCCAATCCAATGTACAGTTTCTACGCCTAATGTATATACTCTTTTCTTTCTGGACTCTTTTTGTATCACAAACAGTACTGTAATTGCAAATCTGGTATGTCATAAATGTATAGATGTAGCAGTACTGTCTATCTGTATGTCATGTATGTCATATATGTTACGATGAATTGAAAATGGGGGACCCTGATGTAAACAAGACGAAAGTCTTTGTCTGGTCTGCATCCCCTTAACAATTGTATGTATTGAGCTGTACTGTACTGTACCCATTCTGCAATCTGTTAATAAAGTTTTCATTCATTCAAACCGTTTGGGATTGTTTTCCCCTTTTCACATTTCGACCAAGCGAGCGGTCTTCTTTCGTGCCGAGCAGCGGAGATTACAGCAGTGCATGGAACTGTTCTGTTTATGTTATGATGAATTGAAAATGGGGGACCCTGATGTAAACAAGACGAAAGTCTTTCTCTGGTCTGCATCCCCTTAACAATTGTATGTATTGAGCTGTACTGTACCCATTCTGCAATCTGTTAATAAAGTTTTCAATCAATTCAATCAAACCAGCTAACAAGCGGTGGCTAACGGGACGGTTTGTTTGTTTTGTATTATCAAAGCGTGGTTAGGTTGTTCAATTAGTTGATGCTAGTTTAAGTTAAATGGCGACACACTGACCTGTGCACAAAGAGGAGGCCGATTAACGTTCGTGATAAGTCTGGGGAGACACGCGAAGGGGATCACAACAAGGAACCATGTTGTTGTAGCGTTAGCTAGTAGCCATGTTAGCTAGTAGCCACGTTAGCCATATATATATATCTATGATGTTAGCTAGTAGCCATGTTAGCTAGTAGCCACGTTAGCCATATATATATATCTATGATGTTAGCTAGTAGCCACGTTAGCTAGTAGCCATGTTAGCAAGACCACCCGCATTTCATTGTATACTTGTATGCCATGACAAATAAAATGCTTGACTTGACTAGCCACGTTAGCTAGTAGCCATGTTAGCCGAAGCTAACTGAAGCTAACGTTAGACCCAGCCGTTCTGCTCGGCGACAAAACGTCAGCTTAACGCCAGCTTAAACATTTAGACGACATGGAGGTCCCGTAATGTGAACGTTACCTGCGGTGTGGTTGTGTTCTGGCTTCGTGTTGTTGGTTGGATGTAGAATAGTTATGATATCACTGTTCTCCCGCAGAGCTGCTTTGTTTACCGCCCGAGAAGAAAAACAATTCATCTGAGAAACGACGAGAAGCGGAGGAACAACGCGCCTCACCGTAAGGTTACGTAGTGTTACGTGTTGTTACGTGATGACGTCAGTCGTGACGATCCCATATTATGCAGCGTGACCCAGAGGATACTATAAAAAGAAGGAAGGGTCGTCACGTCAGAATGAATGAACGAAAACTTTATTTAACAGATTGCAGAATGGGTACAATACAGTACGGCTCAATACACACAATTGTTAAGGTGATGCAGATCAGAGAAAGACTTTCGTCTTGTTTACATCAAGGTCCCCCATTTTCAATTCATATTGACATTTATGACAAGCTTGTGACTGCAACTTGTTCCTGTTTGCGGACGACTCAGCCCTGCTGGTCTCTGACAAGAACAAGTTACAGGTTGAAAAAACCCTCAGCTCGGAACTAGGCAAAATCTGCATATGGCTCGCCGACAACAAACTATCATTACACATGGGCAAAACAGAGTCCATTCTCTTCGGTTCAAATAACAAACTCAGCAAAACAGACGGCTTCTCAGTTACAGTGGGTGACAATATTGTCACAAGGAAAGATGAAATTACCTACCTGGGTTCCATCCTAGAGGCTAATCTTTCCTGTGACAAAATGGCATCCAATGTAATAAAAAAAGTCAATCAACGAACTCGATTCTTGTACCGGATCTCCTCCCTGGTAAACAAGAATACCCTGAAGACTCTGGCAGGAGCACTCATTCAAGGGTACTACGACTATGCTTGCACCTCATGGTACCAAAGCACCTCAAAGGCACTAAAAACCAAATTACAAACATCTCAAAACAAACTAGTCAGACTACTGCTTGACCTGACTCCTAGAACCCACCTCCCATGTACCCAATACCCATGTACATGTCAAAATACTTCCCAAAGGTCAGTGAATACCACGATCACAACACCAGAGGGAGCTCCACAAATCATGTAAAACCCAGATTCGGCTCAAACAAGGGACTAAACACATTTCGCAATTATGCCACAACAATGTGGAACGCCCTACCCAAAGCTGTAAAGGAATGTAAATCACTACCCACCTTCAAAAACACTCTCAAAGAACACCTACGGGAGACTGCAATTCAAAACTGGCCCCTACAAATGTCCTAACCCAGTTGTACAATAAAGACCAAGCATGGCTTTGTCAGTATTCCAATGTACAGCCCCACCCAACCCCACCCCACCTACCCAACCTCCTCCAATGTACAGTTTCCATGTCAAATGTATGTCAGTATTCCAATGTACAGTGTCCCCCCCCCCTACCTCCAATGTACAGCCCCACCCCACCTACCCAACCTCCCCCAATGCACAGTTTCTATGTCAAATGTATATACTCTTCTTCTGGATTTTTTTAGTATCACAAACAGTACTGTATTTGAAAATCTGGTATGTCATAAATGTATAGATGTAGCAGTACTGTCTATCTGTATGTCATGTGTGTCATATGATGAATTGAAAATGGGGGACCCTGATGGAAACAAGACGAAAGTCTTTCTCAGGTCTGCATCCTCTTAACAATTGTATGTATTGAGCTGTACTGTACTGTACCCATTCTGCAATCTGTTAATAAACTTTTCAATCAATCAATCAATCACATACTCAACATACATGACATTTATGGCATAGGGACATACAGGTATTTAGTACTGTTACATTTGTGACATATACGATATTCAAATATACAGTACTGTTACCCATAGATCCTGACAGAGTATATACATATGGTGGGGAGGGGACTGTACATTAGGAGGGGGTGTGGGTGGGAGAGAAATATACATACGGTGGGGAGAGAATATATACATACGGTGGGGAGGAGACTGTACAATAGGAGGGGGTGGGTGGGTGGGAGGGAAATATAAATACGGTGGGGAGAGAATATATACATACGGTGGGGAGGAGACTGTACATTAGGAGGAGGTGGGTGGGTGGGAGAGAAATATACATACAGTGGGGAGAGAATATATACATACGGTGGGGAAGAGACTGTACATTAGGAGGGGGTGGGAGAGAAATATACATACGGTGGGGAGAGAATATATAGATACGGTGGGGAGGAGACTGTACATTAGGAGGGGGTGGGTGGGTGGGAGAGAAATATAAATACGGTGGTAGGGCTGCACGATTTTGGGAAATAATCGAATTGCGATTTTTCTGACAGATATTGCGATTGCGATTACATTTGCGATTGTAGACACCTGAATATGTCTAACAATAATTCAATGTGTCTAACGTTAATTCCTTGCATTCTCTGTGTTCACGATGACGTTGTGTAACTTGCTGACCCCTCTTGATCCTCCCTATCCTAACATTGACTTAATAGTGGGACATGATACAGGTACCGCCAGGGGGAGCTGGTGGCGACGTTGGGCAGGGGGACACAGGTGAAGAAGGATGGGCTCAGGGCTAGCGGAACTTCCTCTTCATCGTTTTCCAGAGAAGGAAGAGGTCGCTTGGAGCTGGAGCTCCGGACATCAAGCACGCGAGATATAAACCCAGTTACGAGCAGGCATGCAGTGGTGGTCAAACGCGGTTAAACGCCGTTTAGGCTACGTCACTGAGGCAGAATAGAATAGAATAGAAATACTTTTATTATCCCGTGGGAAATTTGACACTGCGAGCGGAGTGCGCGCAATGATGTGCACACGTGCACACAAAAATGACTCGTCGCGCCGTATACCCCGGCCGGCACTTATCACCTAGACTTTGCATAATAATAGGATACCGACAACCAAAATACAAGCCCTGTAGGTGGGGGGTTGCTTGATCTCCCGACTGGAAGGATGAGACAAGTTGTGCTTCAGTCTGAAGGAAACTGTCCTTCAGTAAACTAACTCTAAGTTACATTGTTAATTTAGTTTGTATTTACTTTTCTAGTTTAAGTTAATTCAATTAAAGAAATTGTAACTACAATTACATTTAAAACATTGTTATGCATAATAATCATCTGTTCTGTGCGCAACCGAGGGAACATGTATGCGCGTGCACGTGGTGCGGGAGCGCGCGTGCACGTGGCGTCTGGCCTTGGCCCATATTACAGTTACGAGGCGGGTTAGTAATGGAATATGCGATAGCTTAGCTTTCAGTTAATGCTAAAGAGACATTGTGAACGAAGAAGCAGACGAGCTACTGCCGAAGAGTGTGGTAGATATTGCACACGTTGCATTTTAGCTAAAGTATAGCCGTCATGACAGGGGGTCGTCCCGACCCACAGCTTAGCTTCAGTTAGGCCTAGGGCACAGTTTAGCCCGCGTGTCGCCCCACCCCTTCAGCCCAGCAGCGGAAGTCACTGCACTGCACGCACCTCCAGCCCCTCCGAGCCGTTACCCCAGCAGTCATTATTTTGGGGAAGCCGGCTATATATAGGACTTTTGTTTTCAACGTGGGCCCACTGTCTTTTGGTTGAATGTTGTTTAACCTTTATTTACCCACAGGGTAGGTTCGCTGAGCACAGATGCTCTTTTTCAACTACGCCCTGCTTCACATTCACACAGTTCCATTCATACCATTGGCCACTGAGCAACTCCACTGGAGCAGTTGGGGGTTAAGTGCCTTGCTCAAGAGCACTTCAGCGGCAGATTTTTCCTGCCGGTCCTGGGGATCGAACCGGCGACCTTCCGGTCACAAACCCGCTTCTCTAACCATTAGGCCACCGCTGCCCCCCAACGAACAAGTATCTAAACCCTTAAAGGGACGGGTTTTATTACTGTGTCTTGCCCAGTGTGGGAAGAACTTTAGTCATTACCGTAGAGCGAGAGCACTAGAGCTTTGATTCTTGTGTAAATACATGTCAAAAGAATAAGACTTTCAGTAAAAGAGAGCTAAATGGGAACACTGTGCGTGTCTGTTAACCCATTCTCTGCCACAACTTTGATCATCCTAAACCATTCCCTGCCAGCGCTATTTGTCTATGGAGATGTTCACCTTCTTTGCAGGGCTATAACCTTTTAAATTGTATTGCTAAATTGACATTACTATGGCCCATTCAACATCAATTATCTATCGTTCAGGATGTAGGAACGTTTTACTTTTTCATTCACACATTCATACGAAAATACCGTCTAGAGTATAAATATGTTTTTATCGTTTTCTGCAGTATTTCATAGAGCGTGAGATATAGGCATAAATGCATATATTAGATTATCAAATGCAGTTTGATACCGATCCATGCTATATTAAAAATGTCAACTGTACATGGTCCTAAACGTTATGACTTATCATCTGCGGGTGAACGGAGGGGTCGTTTATAATTCCGTGACCGACGTTAAATGATTAATGTAGTATGGGTGATATATTGATCAGAGCAGTTTGTATCGAAAATGATAAAGAAAAACGCTGAAACTCACGTCAGTCTCCTCGTACCGTTGGGCGATGAGAGTGGAACAAACAGATCCCAGTTATGTGGTGGGGATCAAGGCGATCCAGTTCCGGTTTGTATAATACTAATATACGCCCAAATCATGTTGTTTATTGAGTTATGGCAACGATCCATGTCCACGGTGTGTGGATTGAGTCCCGGGACGATAAACGAGTGGCCGGACAGAATTAGGGGACGGACCGAGCTGAAACGGGCATTTCCGGTTTGGCAACTCGCCGATCGGCCACCAGGTGGCGGTATTGAAGCGTTGCAGAGTTGTGATGGCTCCCGCAGCATATGACAAGGCTCCGTGGGTGAAATATGAATTCCATGACGAAAATATGAAATATGAACTTGAAACACGCTGTACAGCGATATTGGCAGACAACGCATGGCGGGCAATAACGCTGAACAGCTATTTTGGCGGGCAATGGGTTATGTGCATTCTGTCTAACCCCTTCCTTTCCGGGTAATGCTCATTATTGTTTAACCCTTTCCCCACCCCCTGCCTATGCATCATTGGGACAGGTCTCTACTCGCCAATCAGGAAGGGTACTGCTTTGGGGAGAAAGTATATCATCCATCATTACTGTCATCGGGTGTGGGAGGGCGCAGGAAGTATTGAGGGAAGTGTGGGTGTGTGGGGAACTACTGCGAGTCGCCCTGGAGGGCAAGAAGGACCAGCGCACCACCCCTAGGTTAGTGAATCCTAGGCCCCATCCACTCCCTCTGCTAAACCTCCACTCCAATACTCCTGGCCTACAGTCGGGGACTCAGCCGGACCCAGATCTGCTGCGTTCCCACTACCAGGTGGCAGTGTACATCCACTCCCATAAAGCAGGGATAATCCACCCTGCTACACGATTATAAATTTTTTTTAAGCAGCCCCACAGAGGTTTATTGTAAAATGCGGCTTGCATCTGGCCTACGCGGTGGGTCTGTTTGGGACACAGAGTCTGAAAATGTTTCTTTTTACCTGGGAATCGATACCGGTACCCAACGGTACCTTTTTTTCTGTACTTTACTCTCCCTCTCTGAAGTCTAAACTTCACAACACACAATCTAAAACCCCTTACCTCCCTCTCCCAAACTGTTCCTACAACAATTTCTTTTATGTTGCATGATCATGTATATTTATTTTGTATTATAATCTTTTTTGTGTTTAAATATCAACATTATCTGGCAATCCTCAGTAAATACTATCAAACTCCTCTGATATCAGACCAGATGAGATGTGTGCACACACACACAGAAAAGGAGAATGGCTTAAATGATTTTAAAATACTTCAGCTAATGAAGTTAAGTTTATTATCAGCAACTATCCAGTTCGTTTTTATAGTGCAACGTTTTTCTACTTTCTACTTTCTTTTCTACTGCGGCTGGTTAACACTGTCGTCTCACAGCAAGAAGGTCCAGGGTTCGATTCCCGCTTGGGGACCAGGTTTCCATGATGCCAGTTACCCAGGTGGGGTATCTCCCGGGCCTTTCTGTGTGGAGTTTGCATGTTCTCCCCGTGCTCGCAAGGGTTTCCCCCCCGATAAGATAAACCCAATGGAAAAACATGCACAACAGATCGCTAACGCTGTGGCGTCCTTGACGAAGATGGACAGGAGCACTTGGATTGGTCCCCGGGGCACGGCTCACATTGACGCCCTATCTGCTCCCGGCTGCCCATGGGGGGAAGGACAACGGGATGGGAAAAGTGCAGAGACATTTCATCGGCGACTCAGTGCATGTGTGTGTGTGTTCCTGTGGGTCGCCCATCTCGCGTGTGTGTTAAAACTGCATGACAAATAAAGACTTCTAGTCTAACAATTACTTTTCTACATTAATTGAACCAGTAGAGAGAGAGAGCCCCCCCCCCCCCCCCCCCCGAGCCTCGCTCCCCCCCACCCTTTCCGTACTCAGCTCAGATGTGTTCTGTCTTGAGCAGGGTTAGCTAGGAACAGCTTTCTCAAGCTTCGCACCTTGGGTATGGAATGGGCTACAGGACCATTAACCACGTAGACACCCCGGTCTCTCTTGGTGAATTTAAATCTATTACATAACTTCCTACAAGAAGAATGTTGCTGCTTTCTGTAGTCGGGTCCCAACTGCAAAATTACTGTATTACCCTGTATTATACACGTTTACTATCATAGACTATTCTGCTTTGTGTTTACATGTGATGTATTGTATACATGCACATTTATTATGTTCTTGTGTGATGTATCGCACATTTTATTGCTGTGTGATGTATTGCAAATGTTATTGCTGTCATCTTGGCCAGGTCTCCCTTGCAAAGGAGATCTTGTATCTCAATGGGACTTCCTGGTTAAATAAAAAAAACTTTTAATTGCAGGCCTGGCGATTTTTTATTGCATACTTTCAAATCGCGATTTACGATAAAAAAATCGATTAATCGTTCAGCCCTAGTCCAATATAACGGAATTAGTTAGCTCATAAAATGTGTATTATAACAGACTGCTGTTAATGTCGGGCCGACTGCCCACAAACACCTATTTGATTTCAAGTCAGCAGCAACACGGAGTCTCGAGGGACTTAACCTGTTAAGCCTTATCATAAATCGATCAATAGAGACCGTATTAGATCCCCAATTATCATATCATGGGGTATCATTGGAAAGCCACACTCATTGGCTACAACCCTGTGCAAAGATTTTCGAGATCGCCAAATGATTGATGGAGCTAGAGCCCCGGGAGTCGGGGTGGTAATGTGTACTTTTGCGTACTTTGGGGCACGCCTCACATATCGGCATGTAACTCGAGAACCGCTGAACGGATTTTGTCACCTGAAAGGGCAATCGACAGGCAACAAATATGGCTTTAATTCTATCTATATATTGTATTAAAGGAAATGCACACCCGAGCCACTAGAGGTCGGCAAAGAATCGTCCACATGTGGGCCCTTGGATGTTACGAGGTCAATGTTTTTAAATATTTTTTTTTGTAGCCAAGAGTAAAGACCACAACCCTATCAAAAACAGTAGTCAAAGTGTATATTTTCATTTTTACCGATGTTTTATGCGATTTATCGGAAATACAAATTTATCGGAAAATGCTAATTATCGTAAAAACCACAAGAAATTACTAAATCCAAATTCAACCCTGCCATTGGAAAGAGGAGCATTTTCACTATCCATAGATGTATAATTTGACCATAATAAGGTCAAGTTCAAGGTCAAATATGAATTTATAATTAAAGTCAATTATCATTAATTACTGTATCTACAAATCCTTCTGTTTAATCATCTTCCCGCGGTTCATTTGCTTAGATCTTTTGTACACATGATCTCAATAAGGTGGTGAATGAGCTCAGTGAGCATTTTCTCCTACCCGTATCAATTTTTGATCAAAGATGCAAAAATCATAAATCATAATTTATATTCTGTTATGGTTTGTAATGCGACCCCAATTGCACAACACAGACAGGTATTCAGAGTTAGCCAAAACGAAGGGCGTATTTATTAAACAGAAAAAGGCAACACTGTTCCTTTAAGGGTACATTTTACTAGAGTCCAGGAATCATGAACAACAAAAAATGCAGCACTGTTCCTTTAAGGAAAAAATTTACGTGAAGAAAAACGAGTCCTCTCAAGGCAAAAACAGTCAACGTAATAATGTCACGGTTTGGAGTGCCGTCAGTTAAGGACTCACCAGGGGGCAACTGCCGAACGGGCAATTCAAAACACGGATCCCAGGAAAGAGAGCGAGTGCCCAGGGAAAACATCCATGGGACGGTGGGGAGCAATGCAACATCTCACACAGGAGAACACGGGGGTATACGGCACAGGGAATCTCCACAGGAGCAGGAAAATGCCACTGACGTCTCACGCCGGAGATGCGGCAGTAGATGGTGGTAACAAGATGACCCGGCAAGGAGTGGAAGGGAGTCTGCAATACTTGTACTCTCATCCGAGCTGATTGCAAACTCCTCTCAGGTGCGTGAAGCAGAAAAGCGGCACGCCCCCTCGTTGGGCAGCATGCAGTCCTTTCCAGCCCTCACATATTCTCCTTTTCTTCATTACAATTTACTCAGCCTAGTAACAGACACAATATTTCTGACACTGGAAATACATACCCCCGGGTCCCTAGATGTTCCTAGATACCAAGAACATGCAAATTGACCTTGCAGAAGTGGAGCAATCTTCCATTTACTTAGGCATGTACCTTTAGGCGAAAACGGTCTACAGATTAATGACTGTATACGCAAAAGTAGCCTAGTTTTAAGTAAAAATATTATAAATCTACATGCCTTGAGGATGTCATTCTTTATATAGCCTGCCTATCAATTGTTTTTAAGCTCAATAAACTGACCGGAATTTCTCACATTTGTCCGGGAGATTGAAATCTTCCAGGACACGGAGACCGGCCCCAATATTTTCTAACGGAAACCCTGCTATGTTCATATCGGTGAGCACAATTTGTAACACAAAAAGAGAGACGTGTAGCCTATTTATTTATTTAATATTTTATTTTATTAATTTTATTATTATTATTTTATTTGTTGCCATGCCTAAAATAATAGTCAAGCATAGGGCTAAAACATTTTCATAAACAATAATATCATTTTTTGTTATATGGTTATAATAAAAGCTTTTCTATACATTTGTCTGATTGATTGATTGATTGATTGAAAACGTTATTAACAGATTGCAGAATGGGTACAATACAGTACAGCTCAATACAACAACAGTGCTAGCCTAAGACTGGAGGAAGAAGACCAGAAAAATACTTTCAGCTTTTTTACATAAGTGTCCTCCATTTTCAATTCATCAAAACATTTAGAGACATACCAATATACAGTAGTTTCATAAAATGTATAAAAAAAATGTAAAATAAATTATTTAATTTTTTATTATTTTTTGCCACAAATAGCGGTATCATATCGGCCGATTGTGTTAGTTGAACAATCGGTATCGGTCGCAAATTTTCATATCGGTGCATCCCTAATGGATACTCTCCTTCACCCGAGAATGGACGCACCTTAATAGTATAGGATTACACCTCGAGTTTAATTTAACACCCCCCCCCCCCCCGAAATTGTCCAATCTCTAAGTGGCTAGGACGAGGTCATCTGCTGTAATGGGTTGACTTGTTGAACCCTGGTAGTGTGAGACTTGACGAGAATATAGAAATGACAAAAAAAGGAGGTGTTTAGACTATTGAGCCACAGTCCACCACCCACAGCAGGCCCAGCTCGCCTCACAGCACCATGACTCACTTCCTGACGGGGCATGTGTGTAGAAAATGCACATTTACCTATTGTCATCCGTCTCCAGTCATTCACTATAGACAACAAGGGTCAAAGTTGGGAGGGGGGTTGGGGGGGGCTATCAAATCATCTGGATGTTTTCCAAGTAGGTTCAACAAATGTATCCGAGTTGGGGCAGAAAAGTTCAACATTTTTCATCTACAGTTCAATACTGCAAAATTAAAGTGACCGGTTACTGGAACTCCCGCCACTTGCATTAATGATATGAGTTATTTAAACGTCCCTGTGTTGATCCCTCTCCCTCATGGACCTAGTTGTAACCTAAAACCAAGAGGCTGTGACACAGCTCATAACTCTGTTGACTGGGGTCAGTAGTATTTCCCAGATGAACACAGAGAAGGTGCATCGTTTGTGTGTGGTCCCAAAAACACAAGGAGAATGTGCAGCTGACACTTGCAGCACAAACACAGCCTCGCCAGTTCAAATGTCAACACGAATGACATTACTCATTATTCATGACATGACATAACATTACTATGCGGAATGGCTAAATGTCATTGTGGTTTGGTTTGATTATGAATGTGGACGTCAAATAATAATGAAAACATATAAATGCAATGTCCGGTTACACCTATAAGCCTACCTGATAATTGAGCATGTCTTGGTACTAGGCAGTTAGCTCAGTGGTTAAAGTGGGGTCCTGTAGGGGGTGCCCAGCAAAATGGGGAATGTTTATTATTTATGAATTAATAATAATATCACTAATATATTCTTCACTATAAGTTAGTACAGTGAAAACGTGTATAAACACATCACCTTGCCTCACTGCAGCGCATCACTGAGCGCAGGGTGACAGTACTATCAAACCTTCCTGGACTTTTACTTTATTCTTAAATCGACACTGTACAATTCCACACTCTTTACTGTACACTTACTGTATATTTTGACTGTATGTGTTATATTAGAATGTATATACATAACATAGAAAATGTATATCCCGGACCGTATTTTATTCTTAGTCTTATTCGTGACTTTTGTTTTTAATTTGACTACCTAAATGTTTACCGTGAGCGATCTGTAGTGCCAATGAATGAATAAAGTATTTCTTTTTTTTTTATCTACTTTTTTCTCCCATTTTCTAATTTTCTCCCATCCCAATTTCGTATCGTCCAATTCTACGATCCCCTGTCTCGAACGCTGTTAGGCCATGCCTCCCACAAGCCGGCTGTAATGTGGACGAAGCCTTACATCACGTGTCCCCTCCGGTACTCGAGGAAGCAGCCGGCGCATATTTTCACCTGCACAGCGCGATCTCTCAGCGGTGGGGGTCTGCGTGGGAGGGACACGCCGCCCCGTCGCTTCCTGATTCTGCCGACCTGTAGGAGTCGCTGTCCACAACGTCCGATCCCCACCCCTAACACTGCCAATTGTGTTAGTATGAACGACCAGCCAAGCTGATAGCAATGCGGAGAGCTGGGCTCAAACCCAGCATCTCCCGCATTGGTGGCGAGCGCCTTGCCCACTACACCACCTAGCCGCCCTGAATAAAGTATTTCTATTCTATTCTAAGAATGACCATTCTGCTCTTCCCAGTTCTCTCTCCCCTTACAGTATACAGTTATGGAATTCTGGATTAAATCCTATGTGATAACAAATATATTTTCAGATGAGGGTCCTTGGACGATTAACATTAACATTAGCTCAGCACAGCTGTACCCCTCCACACACTGAGCTAGCTAGCCTGCTAACGCCGGTTGGATGTCTGGATTTTAAACAAAAACAATCAATTAATTTAGTATCGAGCAGGAAAATGTAACGTCAGGTCTGAATGTGGTGCTAAAGCAATGTCCAGATATGAGACAATTCAAACTGATTTATAAGGAAATGATGTTCACGAGGTACAGGGATGAGGAAGGGACTTGATATTCACGGGTGTTTACATTACACCCAACCCCACCCCACCTACCCAACCTCCCCCAATGTACCGTTTTTACGTCAAATGTATATACTCTCTTTTCTGGACTCTTTTTGTATCACAAACAGTAGGGGAGAGTGGGGTGAGTAGTGCCACTTTTTACTTAAAGTGCCTTTAAAGCAAGGGGATTACAGTAATGCCCCCAACTAAAATATGTACATATAGTTTAGGATGTTGTGCATCCCTGGGGACAATCACTTTGGATCTTAAATAAACTGTTTCAGAAATATAGCTTTAGAAAAGAAAGTGGTTTTGTGGCACAACTTGCCCCCGGTGCGGGGTAAGTTGTGTGGTAAACAAGAATACCCTGAAGACTCTGGCAGGAGCACTCATTCAAGGGTACTACGACTATGCGTGCACCTCATGGTACCAAAGCACCTCAAAGGCGCTTAAAACAAAATTACAAACATCACAAAACAAACTGGTCAGACTACTACTTGACCTTACCCCCAGAACCCACCTCACCCCTGCCCACTTTGACAACCTAGGATGGCTTAGAGTAGACGACAGAGTACAGCAACTTGCAATGGGCCTGGTCTACAAGATACACTATACGACTAAGGTACCCATGTACATGTCAAAATACTTCCCAAAGGTCAGTGAATACCACAACCACTACACCAGAGGAAGCTCAACAAATCATGTTAAACCCAGATTCGGCTCAAACAAGGGACTAAACACGTTTCGCAATTATGCCACATCAATGTGGAACGCCCTACCCAAAGCTGTAAAGGAATGTGAATCCCTGCCCACATTCAAAACCGCTCTTAAAGAGCACCTACGGGAGGCTGCAATTCGAAACTGGCCACCGTAAAATGCCCAAAACCCCCACCACCTCCTAATAGACAGTCTCCTCCCCACCGCATGTATATATTCCCTCCCCGCCGTATGTATATTTCCCTCCCACCCACCCACCCCCTCCTAATGTACAGTCCCCTCCCCATCATATGTATATACTCTGTCAGGATCTAGGGGTAACAGTACTGTATATTTGAATACCGTTTATGTCACAAATGTATCAGTACTAAATACCTATATGTCCCTATGCCATAAATGTCATGTATGTTGTGTATGTCATAAATGTCTATATGAATTGAAAATGGGGGACCCTGATGGAAACAAGACAAACGTCTTTCTCAGGTCTGCATCCCCTTAACAATTGTGTGTATTGAGCCGTACTGTATTGTACCCATTCTGCAATCTGTTAAATAAAGTTTTCATTCATTCATTCATTCATTCATTCATTCATTCATTCATTCATTCATTCATTCATTCATTCATTCATTCAGTGTAAACACTTCTACTTTTAACAATATAAGTCAGGGTTTGAAGTGGTGTTTTGACAGTTGTGTCAGAGAGAATTAGAAAATCAGAGCGGTTTCAACTTTAAAGCCCAACGGTCAAATCTGGGTCGGATAAGAGTGTTACTTTATCTCTTATGTGTGTGTTAAATGGTAAATAGTGCATTTATTTATTACGATTTTGTTCCTCACATTCACCCATTCACTCACACATTCACACACCGAAGGTGCAAGATTACAACCTGCTCATTGGGAGCAATTAGGGGTTATCTTTTCTTGCTCAATGACACTTCGACATGCGGGGAGGATTACCAGACCGCTCTACCTCCTGAGCCACTGTCGCCTCATGTTAGGAGTTGAGTTGGAATTCAGAATCAATACGTGCATGTAATTCACGGTCATGACCTGAAACTATGAATGAATGATCATTGTATTTATATAGTGCTTTTCTAGACACTTAAAGCACTTTACAGTGTAGGATGTAAATGGCCTCCTTCCCCACTAGGTAGCACCCAACCTTGGGCTACAGGCTCAATGGCTGCGAGACACTGGCACCAGGCACACATCACACTACACAATGGCTGAAAGGCCCCGGAAACGGGGATTGATATCAGCCAATTAACCCATTCTCCGCCAATGACGTGTTAAGGCGGCTTTCTCCGCCATGCGTAATCTGCCAATGAGATCAATATTTCATATTTTCGTCATGGTATTCACATTTCACCGACGGAGTCTTGGGTGATGCTGTCTGGGCCATCACAACTCTGCAACGCTTCAATACCGCCACCTCCTGGCCGATAGAAGAGTTGCCAAACCGGAAGTGCCCGGAAGTGCTCGGTCCGTCCCCTATTTTCGTCCGGCCACTCGTTTATCGTCCCGGGGCTCAATACAGACACCGTCGATATGGATCTTTGCCATAACTCAATAATCAAAATGATTTGGACGTGTATTAGTAATATACAAACCGGAAATGGATCGCATCGATCAACATCCCATAATAGCGATCTTTTTGCTCCACTCTCATCGCCCAACGCTACGAGGAGACTGGGGTGAGTTTCAGCCTGCTTGTTTACCATTTTCGATACAAACTACTCTGATCAATATATCACCCATACTACATAAATCATTTAACGTCGGTCACGGAATTATAAACGACACCCCCCCCCCCCTCCGTTCACCAGCGCATGAAGAGTCATAACGTCTAGGACCATGTACAGTTGAACTTTTTTATCTGGCGTCGATCGGTATCAAATTGCATTTGATGATCTAATATATGCATTTATGGCTATATCTCACGTTCTATGAAATACTGCAGAAAACGATAAAAACATATTTATACTCTAGACCGTATTTTTGTATGAATGTGTGAATGAAAAAGTAAAACGTTCCTACATCCTGAACGATAGGTAATTGATGTTGAATGGGCCATAGTAATGTCAATTTAGCAATACAATTTAAAAGGTTATAGCCCTGCAAAGAAGGTGAACATCTCCATAGACAAATAGAGCTGGCAGAGGATGGTTTAGGATGGGTACAATGCCCGGCAGAGAATGGGTTAAGGGGAAGTGATGAGGTGGCCTTGATGTCAGAGACCTGGTGGGACCAGGTGGGTTTGCAGGACTGGAGTTTTGAGAGAAACTTTGGTCTCGGTTGACCAGGTGGAGAATGTCAAGTCTGTTTGACACTGTGGTCTTAGTTGACCAGGTGGAGAGTATTAATAATAATAATAATAATAATAATAATAATAATAATAATAATAATAATAATAATAATAATAATAATAATAATAATAATAATAATAATAATAATAATAATAATACACTTTATTTGTATAGCACCTTTCATACAAGAATTGCAGCTCAAAGTGCTTCACAACAGAAAAAAGACGGGCACAAAATGAGCACATAAAGTGCAGACATATAAAATCAGTTTTTCACATTAGGATCTAACATCCCAATAGGCCACCTTGTTTATTGTTTACTTAATCATTTGGTTTGTATCTCCTCTCTCTCTCTCCGTGCTTCAGCCCTCTTCTGTCTCGCACGTCGCCCAGGTCCTCCATACTGTTATGTAGGACAAGTTCCTTAGTTTTACTTACTACTTTATCTCTTTTCTTTTATAATATCTTTTTATTAGTATCATCGAATTACAACAAGTTGCAGCATGAGGGTCAACATTATAAAATGTGCTCACAATCTACAGCAAGTTGTCCATGGTTGAACTATTCCCATTTATTTCTTATTTTTCCCCCTTTGCTATTCCTTATAAAGTTAACCTGTTTTGTTTGTTTGAAGTAAAGCATCTACCCACCCGCCCCGACACGAAACAATAATAATAACAACGAATGTATACATTTACATTTAGTCATTTAGCTAAGTGTTGAGTGCTACAGTGTAGGTTAGTATATTAGGACAAGTGCATGACAGTAAGGTTATAGTTAGGGTTAGAATTTCTTTTTTTCTTCTTCATTTCAGATAATGGAATGAACGAAGAAGTGCGTCTTTAGTCAACGGCGAAAGATTGGACAGGTTTCGGCTGTCCTAACTGTGGTGGGCAGTTCGTTCCACCATTGTGGGGCAAGGACTGAGAATAGGCGGCTTCTCTTTGATGACCCTCCCGGAGCTCGGATAGGAGTGGGTCTGAGGCGGCCAGAAGATGCAGAGTGTAGGGGTCTTGAGGGTGTGTAGTTAAAGACCATTGACCGGAGGTAGGCGGGAGCCGTTCCCTTTGCCGCACGGTATGCCAGGTCGAGGGCCTTGAAGCAGATTTGTGCAGCAATGGGGAACCAGTGCAGGTCCCTAAGAAGTGGGGTGACATCGGCCGACTTCAGTAGGTTTGAGATCAGGCGGGCCGCTGCGTTCTTAATGAGTTGAAGAGGCTTGGTGGCAGTGGCCGGGAGGCCAGCAAGCAGTGTGTTGCAGTAACATGGGTCTGACAGCCATCACTGGTATAGAGTGTCTGGTTCTGGGTATGAATGTTATAATACACTTAAATGTATTGTGCCAAAATGTCTGGTCAGTAACATGGGTCTGACAGGCAGCCATCACTGATACAGAGTGTCTGGTCAGTAACACGGGTCTCTCGGTCCCTCCACTCTGCAGTAAACAGAACATAAAATTAAGAGGATTTTTATTTTAATTCTTTTTAATCCTCTCTTTCTCCGATTTTTCTCTGTTTTCCCCCCGTCCCAATTTAGTCGTTGTGCCAATCCCCCCCCTCCCCTACCTGTTTGTTGTGTGCATGTTCTCCTGCTGGTGGTACAAGGGAATCCTGAAGGCATCCGCACGCTTCCTCCCATACGCACGGCGACAGCCAGTGACTCTTCTTTCACCTGGCAGCGAGGACTCTCATTGGTGAAGTGTAACGCGTGGGAGGTCACGCTGCCTCCATCAAGTCCTGCCTCCACTGAGCAAGCGCCCAGACCTGACCTGTAGGCGTCGCTGTCCACAACGCCAGATCCCCACCCATGACTTGCCCTCCCCCTAACCCAGCCAAACGGGTTAGTAAAGCGATCAGCCCAAGCAATGCTGACTCCGGGAGTCGAGACCGCAGTCTCCTTCATTGGTGATGAGTGCAATCTCCGCTACGCCACCTGACCGCCTAAATTAAGAGGATTTAAGGGGAGCTAAGAGGATTTAAGCGGAGCTAAGAGGATTAAAGAGGAGTTAATAGGAGCTTAGAGGATTTAAGAGGAGCTAAGGAGTTAAGATGATTTAATTATGCAAAATGTGCAGGACTTTTTGGGATATTTTAGCTAATTTTGATTTAAATGGTATAATTCCCATTTTAAAATGTTTTACCATGGTATGTTTGGTATCCTTTTTTTCAGCACAGCCTCACATATATGACCTTACAGTTAGTTTTCATACTGTATAATGTACAACACAAAGCACAAAATCGGATTGAGAAAATATTTTCTCCATACACAGGTAATAAACACAGACGAAATTTTGATTCTCAACTGGAAATCATCACCAGCATGTTTTTTTTTTTTTTTTTTTTTACAAAGTCAATAAAAGTATGTTTTTTACAAAAAAAATAAATAAGGTTTACAGTAAAAAAGTTAAAAATAAGTAAAGTGGGATATTCAATATACATATATACAGTACACATATGACTAGAGTGCAGTCATATAGAGTGCAGGATTGCCTGAGGTGGATCCTAAAAAAATAAATACATGGAGACCCTGTGTATCAACACAAATAAACATGTTGCACTAAACATTGCACCTGTCAAACGGTAACGCAGTGGAATGTAACTAAAGTAATGTGCAATAAAAATACTTGTAATAAAAAAAAAAGTTAAAGTAAAGTGGAATATTCAATATACATATATACACTATATAGACTACACACATATATGTGTGTGTGTGTGCGACATTGTACTGTGCTGTCCTGTATGTGCTCAACTGTGCCACAAAACAGTCGAAACAGTCTCTGCCAATGACGAGACAGAAGGCTACATCACAGCGCTTGCATTTCCAGGGAGTCAGGGTCCTTTTCCCCCCTTTGTGACACTGCTGGCAGATCCTGCGGCCTTGTGTGGCTTTCTGTCTCACGTACTCTGTAGGTGCAGCGATGGCAACAGGGAGATGCTCTACCTTCCTGTCAAGAGGAGCTAGTGTGATGTCCACGCCACACAACTCACACAACAAGAAGTCCTGTGTGCCTCCTGTTTTGACTTACTGATTTCACAGTGGAGGATGTAGGCGTTGGTGCTCGCGATGTCCGTAAAGTGGAAGAACATGGTCCGGTACCAGTGGGAAGTTCTGCGGTGTGTGGAGTAGTACTGGATCAGCTGGTCTGAAAGGTCAACTCCGCCCATGTGCTTGTTGTAGTGAATGATGGGGTTGGGACAACGAAACGTCTTGCCCATCCAGTGCCCATGCTCCTTCAAGATTCAAGAGTTTTATTCATCACATACATAACAGGCATACAGTGAAATGCGGGTGGCCATGCCCGCTTCGATTGTGCAATAATACAAACTAATAAAATAGACATAATAAACAGGTATAAAAATACATAAAGCATATATGTTCTGAAGGTCCAGATTAAAACATAGAGTCTGCGTTTATTATTTTGTATAACTTATATATTGTTTATATATATAAGATATGTATCTTCACGTCATCTGTTTACCTACCAGTATTCATCATTCGCTTATTTGTATATGTTCCACTCTTAGCGCCGTAGACAGCGTGAGCGCATGCGCAGGGTGCTTGGAACACGCCCAGGCAGACAGACAGAGAGACAGAGAGACAGACAGAGAGACAGACAGACAGGTGCTTGGAACATGCCCAGGCAGACAGACAGAGAGACCATATTGATCTGTGGGGATGAACAGACTCAGTCCACAGGTAACTAACATAGAGTGTGTTGTGGAGAAGACGTTTGGCGCAGCTGTAAACAGACGGCAAGGCAACGTATCGTTATAGAGAGCCGAACGGCTAATTAGATACAACCATAATATTGTCGAGCCACTATTGGCACAGTATAGTGACTTGTGTGAGCGAAGTAACGTGGAGAGACTTATAGTTGAACCCAGCGACGTTCTGGATCGAACTACTTATTGAAGACTTCCTGTGGGTTAGCCTTAAGTACAAAGGGGCTAACTAGCTATCACCCATGCCAACGGGCTTTTGGACTAATAGCTATTAATCCTGCCATCGGGCGCTAGGAATACAAGGACCGGTCCGTACGAGACCCTTTCCTCCCCAGCGACGACCGGATTATCCCAAGTGTGTCTGCAGCTCTATGGAGTAGGATCTACAGAGAATTACCGTCTCCATCCACCATCTTGCTTTTCCCTGTGCTGCGTGCTTCTTCTCAATCCACTCCAAGTTTCAATGGTGGAGTACTCGTAGTTCAAGACTATCGTTACCTCTGACATTGTTGCATTGACATTCCATTAATAACAGGAGATCTGGGTGCTATATATAATATGTATGTTTGCCTTTAATATTAAAGTGATTGTTCAACTTGGTTTCACTGTCCCCGCGCCGTTAATAGAGTGTCCGCCATTTTGTGTACCTATAATGTCTGGCTAATTAATATTCTTTAGTAGTGGTTTCAATACAGTCCGGGTTGTGTCGCCCCTTAGCTACAATATACCTTTCCTCTCCTCTGGACCGTGTCTGTAGGTTGAAGGACCGCTGGGTGGACGGTGGAGCACACGGACACCTAGACAGAATAGAATAGAATAGAAAATAAAAGAATCATCCACAGGGACATGTTACACTACAAGTCGCTCACAGTAGAGGAGTAGAGGAGTACATACCTGCTTTGTGTCCAGCCACTTGGTGAAGACCAGGGACCCCTCTCTGATCCATCTAATGGAGCCTCTCTCAGACTTCTTGGTGAGGGCATTTGGTCTGCCCCTGGGACACCCTCTCCGGCTCTGCCTGTACGTACCACAGGCTCCAAACTTCATGGCATGCAAGGCCAGGAACAGCTTGGGACTGGTGTAGAAGTTGTCTACATAGATGTGGTATCCAGTCCCAAGGTACGCTGGCTGAATAATAATAATAATAATACATCAATTAGGTATAGCACTTTTCCAAATGCTCAAAGACACTTTACAGAGCAAAATAAACAATACAGTTTTAGTAGAAAAAATATTATACCTGAATGAGATCGACAACGGCATCATAGGTCAGCCCGTGTTCAGTTGTCGGCGCGTGTTGTTTGCCGATGTAGACGTTGAAGTTCAGGGTGTAGCCGTTATCGGAGTCGGCCGCACAAACAGCTTGACCCCCCGTCTTGTTGGCTTGTCCTTCAATGTACTGGGTAGATAGACAGACAGACAGACAGACAGACAGACAGACAGACAGACAGACAGACAGACAGACAGACAGACAGACAGACAGACAGACAGACAGACAGACAGACAGACAGACAGACAGACAGACAGACAGACAGACAGACAGACAGACAGACAGACAGACAGACAGACAGACAGACAGACAGACAGACAGACAGACAGACAGACAGACAGACAGACAGACAGACAGACAGACAGACAGACAGACAGACAGACAGACAGACAGACAGACAGACAGACAGACAGACAGACAGACAGACAGACAGACAGACAGACAGACAGACAGACAGACAGACAGACAGACAGACAGACAGACAGACAGACAGACAGACAGACAGACAGACAGACAGACAGACAGACAGACAGACAGACAGACAGACAGACAGACAGACAGACAGACAGACAGACAGACAGACAGACAGACAGACAGACAGACAGACAGACAGACAGACAGACAGACAGACAGACAGACAGACAGACAGACAGACAGACAGACAGACAGACAGACAGACAGACAGACAGACAGACAGACAGACAGACAGACAGACAGACAGACAGACAGACAGACAGACAGACAGACAGACAGACAGACAGACAGACAGACAGACAGACAGACAGACAGACAGACAGACAGACAGACAGACAGACAGACAGACAGACAGACAGACAGACAGACAGACAGACAGACAGACAGACAGACAGACAGACAGACAGACAGACAGACAGACAGACAGACAGACAGACAGACAGACAGACAGACAGACAGACAGACAGACAGACAGACAGACAGACAGACAGACAGACAGACAGACAGACAGACAGACAGACAGACAGACAGACAGACAGACAGACAGACAGACAGACAGACAGACAGACAGACAGACAGACAGACAGACAGACAGACAGACAGACAGACAGACAGACAGACAGACAGACAGACAGACAGACAGACAGACAGACAGACAGACAGACAGACAGACAGACAGACAGACAGACAGACAGACAGACAGACAGACAGACAGACAGACAGACAGACAGACAGACAGACAGACAGACAGACAGACAGACAGACAGACAGACAGACAGACAGACAGACAGACAGACAGACAGACAGACAGACAGACAGACAGACAGACAGACAGACAGACAGACAGACAGACAGACAGACAGACAGACAGACAGACAGACAGACAGACAGACAGACAGACAGACAGACAGACAGACAGACAGACAGACAGACAGACAGACAGACAGACAGACAGACAGACAGACAGACAGACAGACAGACAGACAGACAGACAGACAGACAGACAGACAGACAGACAGACAGACAGACAGACAGACAGACAGACAGACAGACAGACAGACAGACAGACAGACAGACAGACAGACAGACAGACAGACAGACAGACAGACAGACAGACAGACAGACAGACAGACAGACAGACAGACAGACAGACAGACAGACAGACAGACAGACAGACAGACAGACAGACAGACAGACAGACAGACAGACAGACAGACAGACAGACAGACAGACAGACAGACAGACAGACAGACAGACAGACAGACAGACAGACAGACAGACAGACAGACAGACAGACAGACAGACAGACAGACAGACAGACAGACAGACAGACAGACAGACAGACAGACAGACAGACAGACAGACAGACAGACAGACAGACAGACAGACAGACAGATAGATAGATAGATAGATAGATAGATAGATAGATAGATAGATAGATAGATAGATAGATAGATATATAGATAGATAGATAGATAGATAGATAGATTATTGATTTAGAATGGAATAACATATATACATTTGAACAGGTATACATGTGTGGACGTGGTGTGTGTAGTGTCAGGATGTGTGGTATAAAAAGAAAAAGATACCTGGGTCATGCCAGTATGCGCTTTTGTCGCCACCATCCGCTCATCCACCGCCAGCTCCTTCTTTGGGTGGTAATGGGCCTCGCAGGAATCAAGAACTTCGTCCATCAGAGGCTTGATCCTGGACAGAACAAAGTCACGAATAAGAATAACAAAACAAATTGCCTAAGAATAAAATAGGCCTAAGAATAAGATAATAATAGAGTACGTACCGGGACAGCTTGTCATGCTTCCCTTCTTGGCGTCATTGGTGTCATCATCCTCTGGGTCGCTCATGTGGAGGTTCCATCGGATCGACCTGAAGTCAAAGTCAGCTTTATTGTCGCTTCTCATAACATAGGACACTATAAACATAAGTAACATATCGGACGCGATGTACATACACTATATATCAGGGGTCAGCAACCTTTTTGACATGGAGTGCCTGTTTGAAATATAGTTGTAACTAGTGTGCCTCAACAATATTCCATGCATCGTAATTTTTTTTCTCATAATCAGGTCTTTTTAATGATAATTTTTACATTATTACATCATTATTGTTATTGTTATTATTAACAATATTATTATGATGGTTGTATCAACCCTAAATCTTAGTTGGGGGGGGGGAATGCAATGCAGACAAACAGCTGCATACAGTGCGACCATTTCACTCACATTTGCCCATTCATTTTTTGACACATCACACACCATCGGTGTGTGTACTGTACGTGTGCTGTCATAGCTCCACCTACAGGCCTAATGGAGAACACCAGGAGAACACCAGGATGTGAATGGAGGGTGAATGTGAGGTATATCGTGTAAATAAGTTTTGATTGATTGCAAGACTACACTGTAAAAAAGAAAAAAAAAAAAAGTTACCAGAACTTAAAAATATTGAGTTCAGTTACTGTGCATTAAAGTTTTCAGTTTTCAATCCATAATAAGTTAACAGAAATATAAGTACACAACCACATTATTTCAACCTAATAAAACTATGTTTATTGTCATTGTTTTAAGAACACAAGTTGACTTGGTAATACTCACATTGAGTAAAAAAAATTGCTTTTAACATGTGCAATGTACAATGAAATAGAAAAATAAATTATAAAACGTGTTGATTAATCCCACTGGTCACAATGGTGACCGTAATAATGTTTTTGTTATAAGGCTCTGCAAATGTTACTGAATGATGTAGCAATGTATTTCCAGCTAAATTGAAATAATAAACAAATAAAGGGTCTCAATTAAATATGTGGTAGTAAAAAGAACCTGTGGGAGGATTTCAACAAGATAAATGCGACAACAGTGCAAAATATTTCACTATAATATTTCAAAGCAAAAAAAAAAATATATATAATATTTTTTATTTTTATTTTTTTATGCTGCCCCCTGTGCCTATGAAAATGCCCCTGCGTGCCTATGCAGGTACGCGTGCCTAGGGTTGCCTACCCCTGCTATATATTATACCTGTACCGGTCCCGGAACATGACCAGCCTTGGAAATGGCACAGATAGTACGTGCTGTACTTTCCAGTAGTCCGGGATGGCAGGCAGATGGAGGAGCGCCGTGAACAACTGCAGGCCGATGAATGTGGACATCTCCTCCGCGTCGACATCCACCCACTTGTGCTTCTGGCCCAGAGCTGTCCGTCTCGCAGCATACCTGTTCGTGTCGTCAGCCACGGTCTTACAACATAAACAGATCTTTCGGTGAGTATGCTGCGTGGGCATCCAGCTGGGGTCCTGGGGGCCTGCGAGGCATGAAACGGCTGACTGGCGGGGCTTGGTCAGGATCCTTTTCAGTCTTCCAGGGTGTCGGATCTGCCTGGGCTGGGGGTCTTCGCCTGGCCTTGGTTGTAGGCTGCGCACGTCTGCAAATAAATGGCACACACATTGTACATAATATAAAACATTGCTCATTTATCACACTACAACACTCTGTGCACACACACTGTATATACGCTCTCAACATTCAGACCTGTATATATTGCAAAGTCTGCAAACTGAGTAATAAAAAAAAAAAGCTATAAACAGCCATAATAAGTCTGTCTGGGTCTGACCTGGACCGGGACCTGGCTTGGGTCCTTCCGGTCGATGTTCCAGGTAAATCATCATCATCGCTGTGTAGACAATGACATGTAAACACATTATTTTCAACTTTTATGAACAGTTTTATTTTTTATTTTTATTCTTTTTCAAAAGCACTAACTTCCATCCGTCTCACCTGTCTGGGTCATTTGACCTGGCCGGGCCCCTCCTAGCCAGGCCTTTTCGCCTTGTCCTTCCGGTCCCAAGTTGTTCTGGTATCTCATCGCTGTGTAGACAATGAACCTTTATGAACAGTTGAACAGTACATCATACAGCAAGCAACCCTTTTATTTAGTTTCTTACCTGGTCCTGATCAACACAAAGCAGTGACCCCCCCCACCCCCCACCCCACTTGTGGCCATCAACGCAAAGACACACACACACACACACACACACACACACACACACACACACATAGTTGTGTGTTTACAACCAAACATAGATACACTTGCATGCAACATACAGTATATATATCCATGCAAAAGCACACTACTCACAGCAGCATGGATATGAATGAATATGCAGAAGCCAAAGCACAATACATCCATGGATGAACACACACACACACACACACACACACCACACACACAGTATATTGCAAAGTCTGCAAGCAATAAAATAAAAAATAAAAAGCAATACGTCTGTATCTCACCTGTCGGTCTCATGCATGGCCTCCTCTCCTCTCCTAGTCCCAGGCTCATCGTCTCTGTGTACAATTCCATGTAGAAATACGTTGTACATGTGTGAGGTGTTTCCCAGACAGAACAGTGAGACAATATAGCTGTACCTGTCGAGGACAAACGATGGGTCATCCACGTCCGAGGAGCCAGATTGTTCAGCACATATATCCGAGCCCGAATCCACGCCAATAATTGCATCAAGTTCCTCATCATCTTCGAAATAATCATCCCATCTAGGACGCGGTTCATCTCGCCTTGCCATGATGCCAATTTTTTTCTCCAAAAAGTCTAATTTTATACACAAACTTGCTCCGACAATCTGCCGACTGGTAGCATGCAAAACACGAGGCTGAGTGAATGGAAAAGTCTAGAATCTTCTAGAAGGGGGTAGGCCTGAGTCTACAGCTTCCGTTTACCGTGTGACGATACGACCTTCCTAGCCAAAGTTATTCAACAAATAAAAAATAAATGTGGCACATTTTAAGCACGCGTAAACGTTTATTTAGCACAAATCGAAATGATCCTGTATCAGTTATTTATTGTTTTATCAACACCAAATAAAAAGTAGCGTTTAACTTCCGGTCTAACCATTGGAACTACATAAAAAAAACTGGAAAATGACTCCAATTGCCAGGCAGACCACGTCAAACAATTGACGTCATTCTATCTATTTGTACTTATTGTACTTTCATTATTTCAATATTCTCTCTCTTACAAGATACTGGATGATCAGAATGTTGCCCAAATCCTTAAATATTGACATATTTCAGGTTCCAAATCAAACATAATCCTCAGTGGGACGTTTAAGTGTCTTTAGGAAATGTATTGATTTGATGTATTCCATGTTTTTTTTTTTTATAAACATTGAGTCTGACATTAATTACATTACTGACCATCCAGTTGGCTGGTGACTGAAATTGTGATTCTTGGATTATGGCATCAGATTACAAAAAAAATGAATTTGTCAGACCAAGATATTGTCTACCAGGGAGTACAACAGGGAGTAATCTGGTTGCAGATTTAATTTCAAGATTTATGAAAGCTGCTGCTATTGCAAACTATGTGGACACTCTGCTCCAAAGACTCTGTAGTGAAGCATGTGGCAATACAGGAGAAGGAGGTTTAGGGTTTCCACCCATCTCATAAAATACAGAATTGTCCATCTTTGACAATTAAATCTGGAGTTCCGTTTAGAATCAATACAGGACGTGATATGTTCCCTATTGTCATCCCACCCGGGGATGAGGGTCAGAGCCAATCAGAGGCAGAGTCGGGGTGCGGCACCGAGCATTGGAAGGAAAGGATGGCAGACTGTCATGTAAATTGAGGCGTAACGTTAAGCTATTGCCCATCAGAGGTATTTGGGTAGCTTTTCAGTGAGAACAATGCTACCACCATTTCAGCCTGGTTTGGTTTCAGTTCCATTAAACCATCTGTAGGGTGCTCCAGTCTGCTCCCATTGACTTTTCAATTGCAAATAAATTAAGAGTGTATCCCACTTAGGGCTGCAACGATTAGTCGACATAATCGACGACGTCGATTATAAAAAACCGTCGACGAGAAATTGTTGCGTCGATTAGTCATTAAAAAATTTAAATTAAAATTATTATTTTTTTTTCCACTACCTATCTTTGTGAAAGTGGCTTCTCAGCTCTGGTCCAGCCAGCTGAAGACTTCTTAGCTTAACATAACAGACCGCCAGTAAGTTTGGGGGAACTAATGGGATAACTGGGGATGTTGTTTGGTCCTGACAAGAGTCTCAAAGCAACTCTGAGGTCATGCTCAATGTCCAATCTGTTCCTCTGCTCTGTCTTCAGCTGGACCAGAGCTGAGAAGCCACTTTCACAAAGATAGGTAGTGCAAAAAATAAATAAAATAAATTTTTTATATATATACTTGTTTTTCGATTAGTCGAAAATTATCGACAGATTAGTCGACTACCGAAATAGTCATTAGTTGCAGCCCTAATCCCACTGCTATACACATGCTTATTACGTTATGCCCGGGCCATTGGCTCTGGTATGTCATCAGTATTGTTGTTTTTAGAAGGAAATAATTATGATTGAACATGTCCCCATCAATCATCTCAACAAAACCAAAACAAATAAAAATGCTTTAAAAAAACATCAATAATCGAATGGAATCTTTAACTTGTTCAACATAGTACTTACATCTTTTCATCCTAAATCTAGTAATACTGAGTTGAGACTTTTCAATGGAAGAACCAAGAACATATCATTAATCAATTATGTAATTTTACATAATGAATAAATGTGAGGCTTAACAAGTCCTCCACCTGTCCTAGGAAGGCAGAGTGCATCTCATTCTGTAGTGACAAACCCTCTTCACCCTGAGACCTGAAGACATACAAACTTCTCTTAGGCATTTGGTGAGAATGGCCAATAGAGAATGTTAAATACTTAATCTAAAAATAACACTGACAGGACAGTATTGATGTAATACTTTTTTATTTGCATACAGTCAAATAGAACAGTCAGTCTATCAAATAGACAGAGGTAAAGCATGGGCCAACAAAAATAAATGATGGAATAATAAGACTGGCCTCTGATAGCACATGGTCTGAAAAATACTGTACATTTGAACCATTTCCAGAGTGACTGAAGCCCTTCCCACATTGGTCACAGTGGTAGGGCCTCTCCCATGATAAGCATGATATTTTGAGTAACATAATGAAACCATTGTAAAATACATATTTTACATCTACAAGGCTTACAACTTAAATAATAAACTATTTCCATATTCAAATATGTGATCTTAAGGTTATTTGGCATAAAGGTCCACTATGGAGATTTGTTTTCATTTATAATAACACAAGAGAGAAGAAAAACAGCTGGGTAGCGCAGCGGACTAAGCGTTCATCTACCACCGTAGAGTCTGGGATCGAATCCAGCTGTCAGCGGTACCTCTGGCTTGGTCAGTCGTCCCTACTAACACAATTGGCAGTGTTAGCGGGTAGGAAGCCGGTGGGGTATGTGTCCTGGCCGTTGTAAACAGCGACTCCTACTGGTCGGTCGGGGTGCCTGTTCAGCAGGGAAGGGGTCTGGGGGAGATAGTGTGATCCTCCCACGCGTTACACTCCCCCGGTGAGAGTCCTCGCTGTCAGGTGAAAAGAAGCGGCTGGCTGACTCCACATGTATTGGAGGAAGACATGTGGTAGTCTTCACCCTCCCCAGGCCGACAGTAGGGGGCAAAGGCGTGCAACGACCAGGAAGGGAATTGGCATAACGACTCAATTGGGATGGGAGAAAAAAAAATTATAAAAGAAAAAATGGGGAGAAAAAAAGATAAAAAAAGAGAGTAGAAAAACAGTGCATGCATTAACCTCTTGAAATGTGCACTAATTCCCATTAATAATAATATGAAAGCTGCAATAATAATTTTCAGACAAGTAGAGGGCAGCAAGGAGCCATTGTAAATAAAGTATTGCCTCTCTTTCTCCCAAAGCAAAAGCCTTGTTTTGTCTCACTAAAGTGATCATTGTATCATGTATAAACATAACTAGAGAACAAAACAGAAAATACCAATTTCATGAATGGATTACTAGATTTCAAATAAAGTATATACAATGTTCTTTTATGCATTTCCTGGTTGTTAAACATGAAAATGGCAAACATAACACTGTTCTGACAGCATAATAGTCATGTAATTATGAGATTATTTACAGATAAAACACAATGAAATGCATAGGTTTATACAATAGACAGAAGAATGTTTGATTTATGTGATAGTGCTTCTCTAAAGAATTAATATGCTGGTGTCTCTTTAAGTGTCCAGATGTACTGAAGCTCTTCCCACATTGGTCACATTGGCTTCTCTCCTGTATGAATACGCTGGTGTGTCTTTAAGCTGCCAGACTCACTGAAGCTCTTCCTACACTTGTCACAGGGATAGATCTTCTCTCCTGTATGAATGTTCTGGTGTTTCTTTAAGTTACCAAAGCTTCTGAAGCTCTTCCCACACTGGTCACAGGGATAGATCTTCTCTCCTGTATGAAGGTTCTGGTGTATCTTTAAGGTTCCAGACTCTCTGAAGCTCTTCCCACACTGGTCACAGTGGTAGGGCTTCTCCCCTGTATGAATACGCTGGTGTGTCTTTAAGTGTCCAGAGTCTCTGAAGCTCTTCTCACACTGGTCACAGTGGTAGGGCTTCTCTCCTGTATGAATACGCTGGTGTCTCTTTAAGGCTCCAGACTGACTGAAGTCTTCCCCACATTGGTCACAGTGGTACGGCTTCTCTCCTGTATGAATACGCTGGTGTGTCTTTAAGTGTCCAGACTCTCTGAAGTCTTCCCCACACTGGTCACAGTGGTACGGCTTCTCTCCTGTATGAATACGCTGGTGTTTCTTTAAGTCTCCAGACTGACTGAAGCTCTTCTCACATTGGTCACAGCAGTGAGGCCTTGACTCAGCCATTACTGTATTTGTTGTTGGGGAACAATTGTATCTGGAATAGAGAGAAACATTGCAATGAAGATTTCATGCAAGGACAGTTATCTGCAATTTGTCATTGTACAGGTTACATATACATCATACATCTACGTTGTCATGGCGCCTGGAGAGAGTGGCAGCCTGTTAGAGCAGCTCCTCCCCTCTCCCCATCGTTACCTTTTTTTTTAAACTCATTTATCTTTGATTACACTCTTTATTTCGATACTTAAGATTTCGCAGACGGTGCAATAGAGCTGGTGTGACCGTAAAGGAGAGGAGCAGTTCTATGTGGCCAAGTCATATTCTTATTTTAACCTCCACTGTATTTTTTTTTAATAGCGTTAGTGTTTTAAGGGAGCCTACTTGTAGAGCCTACTGTCCTGACTGACTATAGACCCTACTGTTGTGCCAGGCAGGGAGGCTGTGTGCTGGAGAGCGTGAATGCAAGTCTTGTGGCAGCTTCTGATTGATGGCGAGCGAGCACCCTTTACTTTGAACCATGAACTAAAAGGCTTGTTATCATACAAACAAGGGACTAAACACGTTTCGCAATTATGCCACAACAATGTGGAACGCCCTATCCACAGCCGTAACAACATGTGAATCCTCAGTGTTTCCCACAGGATTTAGTGAGACTGTGGTGGTGGGTGAACCTGTACCCCTCCAGAGGGTCAGAGCCAATCAGAGGCAGAGCGAGCATTGGAAGGAAAGGATGGCAGACCGTCATGTAAATTGAGGCGTAACTAAATCACTAGGTAACATTATCACGTCTCATGGCTTCTCGTATCATTGTTATGCCGATGATACTCAACTCTTCCTCTCCTTCCCTCCCTCAGATATCCACGTCTCCGAGCGGATCTCGGCCCGTCTGTCTGACATCTCCGCCTGGATGACGACCAACCACCTCAAACTAGAAGCTAAACAGAACTGCTCCACCTGCGGCCAAATCCTCCCCCCTGACCCACCTTTCATCACAGTCCAGAATGCAGCTGTGACTAGGGATGCACCCATATGAACATTTGCCGCCGATACCGATAGTTCAACTAACACAATCTACTGTATATTTGTATGTCTCTAAATGTTTTGATTAATTGAAAATAGAGGACCCTTATGTAAAAAAGCCCAAAGTCTTTTTCTGGTCTTCATCCTCCAGTCCACTGTTGTTGTATTGAGCTGTACTGTATTGTACCCATTCTGCAATCTGTTAATAAAGTGTTCAATCAATCAATCAATCAGACAAATGTATAGAAAAGCTTATATTATAACCATATAACAAAAGATTATATTATTGTTTATGAAAATGTTTTAGCCCTATGCTTGACTATTATTTTAGGCATGGCAACAAATAAAATAATAATAAAATGAATAAATAAAATATTAAATAAATAAAATAGGCTACACGTCTCTCTTTTTGTGTTACAAATTGTGCTCACCGATATGAACATAGGCCTCTTTACTTACTTCAAGTAAGTCATACAATACTCACTGGCTTTCATAACCTAACAGACTAACTTGTCTTGCTCAAGATTTGTTTGTGAGTCTTAATAAGAGAGCACTATCTATCTCAACCAAAGCAATGCAGGTAGACTGCAACAGAACAATTTTTGATTGACAGTCAATTCTGCCAATTACGTCACACCGCTTGCACCCGCCTCTGCTGTTCTTACCACCAATCGGCAAGCGCTTATTCGTTTTTTACTTCCGGGAAGTCCGCCATTGATTTACACGAGAGAATCAATAACAAACATACCGTAGCTAATAACGTTAGCTCCCCGCCGGCCACGAGTAGACTACCAGCGCTCCGCAAGAGTACCAAAACGAATGTTATAATAAAAGCTTTTCTATACATTTGTCTGATTGAAAACTTTATTAACAGATTGCAGAATGGGTACAATTCAGTACGGGCTCTCTGAGCAAAGGAAGGAACTGAGATATGAATGACCAACAACAATGCTATATGGTCGGGTAAATATGCTGATGTTATTGAACGTGTAACTATAACGTTAATGCCACAAAACAAATGCCTTTTTCATAAGTAACTTTGATGCAGTAGCATGTGTGTGTATGTGGGGGCGGGGTTGTGCAGGTCGCTTGACTGAAACTTGTTTCAAAGTTTGAACGTGTGGACCAGATTGACACGACACAAATTGACGGATATTTATCGGCCACTGCCATCGGCAAATTTGAGCTTATGGGCCGATACCGATACCCGACCGATATATCGGTGCACCCCTAGCTGTGACCGTGTCCCCGACCGCCAAGAACCTTGGTGTCGTCCTCGACAACCAGTTGAACTTCTCTGCTCACATCGCAGCGACAACCAGAACCTGCAGATTCCTCCTGAGCAACGTCAGAAGGATCCGCCCCTTCCTGACAAAAGAAGCCACCCAACTCCTCGTCCAATCAACAGTCATCTCCCGCCTCGACTACTGCAACGCACTGCTCGCTGGCCTCCCGGCCACTGCCACCAAGCCTCTTCAACTCATTCAGAACACAGAGGCCCGCCTCATCTCAAACCTACCGAAGTCGGCCCATGTCACCCCACTTCTTAGGGACCTGCACTGGCTCCCCATTGCGGCACGAATCTGCTTCAAGGCCCTCGACTAGAGCCATATGAAATCCACGTTCACGGAATCTGACGGAATCACGGAATTTACCAATAAAAATGGAATCAACTGCAAAACGTGGAATATTGCAGAATTTGGCCTAATCTGGACTGAAATTTCCGTTTTTGGGTGGAACGTTTGTTGCAAAGCAAACATGACCGGGGAGGTGGGGACCGCTGCGTGTTACACACAACACAGCGGTGACCAAGCGTCTGCCGTCTGGCTGCTTCGGTGTTAACGTCGTCAAGAAGCTAAGAAATTCTGCAATAAGCCCTAAATTCAGAGCAGAGCCGTATCCTATGACTTATATGCTTCAGTCGATAAGGTGTTTTGCAAATTCTGTCAACATACCGTGGGGACTGGACCCGCAAAAACACGTGCGAAGATCACTTCAAGAGCCATGTCAGGAACAAGGACTGTGCTTCCCAAAACACACCAGCTCTCTAACGATGATCTCTGGTGATCACAATAGATACAGCTAGAGGGCGAGGCTAATCACTGACACTATTGTGATTAAGTAGCTATGTAACGTTATGGAAATTATAGCTTCTTGCTAAATCTGGTGCACCCATCTATTTGCAAATGATTGTCAGTAGGCCTACACAATATCCTTTATAAATTAAATAAACTAAAGGTGCATAAATTATGCATTACTATATTCCATCACCCTAGAATAGATATAGCTAGGCTACTGACATTGTGATAAAAGTAGCTAGCTGTATCTTGTTTACACTTGAAATGTGTATTTTTATTTTGTCACAATATTATTTGAAGCATATTGTGTAAAATTGAACTGTATTTCTGAGTTGCAGCACTTACAAAATTTAAATACTGTCTTATTAAATTGTGGACATTTATTCATTCCCACTTATTATTAGACACTATTGTTGATGGTAAAATGGCCGTAAAAGGCTAAATACAGAATTCTGAAATATTAAAATGGAAAAAATAGAATTTGGGAAAAAATTTAATGGAATTTGGAAAGGCATAAAAAAAATATTCTTTGGTTCCTGTTGGTTGTCAGTTAAGGCCATGGGTAGGTAGGGAATTTATTAAATGTATTACTATTTCACGTTTTAAAAAATATATTGTTTGTTTATCACGCCTTTTTCGGAGATGCGCTCCTGTCAGGGGAGGAAATTAGGCCATTTGACTCGCCAAATGCGAGTATTTTTTATGTTTGGCGAGTGATTCATGAAGAGCACTCGCCAGTCTGGCGAGTAAAGACAATCGCCAGAGCCAGCCAGTCACATAGATCTAAAACACTAGATGGCTCAAGGCGGAGTCTCTCACTCGCCGTCTCTTGCTCAGCTGCTGCTGCTGCACGCCTTGCCCCTCCTCCTCCTCCTCCTCCCAGAGCCCATGTCAACAAACGCTCCGGCAAGACTTGAGTGCACCTCGAGTGATACTAGCTAACGTTACTGTTTAAACAAAACTACACAGTCAACTATTCACTTTAGTTTAATACATGAGGCATTGGCTAACGTTATCTAGCTGGCTAGCTACTGATAGCTCCTGATATCATCATTTTGGCAATAGTTTTCGCAGTAGTTGGCTAGTGTTGTTCCATGAGCTAACGTTAGCTACCGAGCATTGGCTAACGCAGTAGTTGGCTAGTGTTGTTCCGTGAGCTAACGTTAGCTACCGAGGCATTGGCTAACGCTATCTAGTTCCGTGAGCTAACGTTAGCTACCGAGCATTGGCTAACGCAGTAGTTGGCTAGTGTTGTTCCGTGAGCTAACGTTAGCTACCGAGGCATTGGCTAACGCTATCTAGTTCCGTGAGCTAACATTAGCTACCGAGCATTGGCTAACGCAGTAGTTGGCTAGTGTTGTTCCGTGAGCTAACGTTAGCTACCGAGGCATTTGCTAACGTTATCTAGTTCTGTGAGCTAACATTAGCTACCGAGCATTGGCTAACGCAGTAGTTGGCTAGTGTTGTTCCGTGAGCTAACGTTAGCTACCGAGGCATTGGCTAACGTTATCTAGTTCCGTGAGCTAACGTTAGCTACCGAGCATTGGCTAACGCAGTAGTTGGCTAGTGTTGTTCCGTGAGCTAACGTTAGCTACCGAGGCATTGGCTAATGTTATCAAGTTCCGTGAGCTAACGTTAGCTACCGAGGCATTGGCTAACGTTATCTAGTTCCGTGAGCCAACTTTAGCTACCGAGGCATTGACTAACATTATCTAGCTGGCTAGCTACTGATAGCTCCTGATATCATCATTTTGGCAATAGTTTTCACAGTAGTTGGCTAGTGTTGTTCCGTGAGCTAACGTTAGCTACCGAGCTAACGTTACTGTTTAAACAAAATGACCCAGTCAACTATTCACTTTAGTTTAATGCATGAGGCATTGCCTAACGTTATCTAGCTGGCTAGCAGTAGTTACAGATAGCTCCTGATATCAATGTCTTATAACATCTAGGGATGCACGATAATTATCGGGCCGATAATTATCGGGCCGATATCAGCAATTATGACGTCATCCCGATAACGTTATTAATAGCTCCAATAATATATAATAAATTTTTTGGTTAAAAGAAATCCGTTGTGGGTGGATTTGGATGAAGGGTGCTTGTTTTTATTATAGCCTCCTCCCGTTTTGCCAGTACTGTGGTATGACTGACAGCGTGTGGTTTAGGAACAGGGAGTTTTACACAAATCCAGCGCTCCCTTTCTTGGCTGTGACGTAGTCACGTTACATTCGGAGGCAGACAGTCGATCTGCCAATTACGTCCCTCCGCTTGCACCCACCTCTTCTTCTTACCACCAATCAGAAGCTCTCGTTCGTTTATTTACCTCCGGATTGTCGGCCATTATTCTACTCGGAGCTATAACGTTAGCTGCTCCCCGCCAGCCACATTGACAAGTACCAGCGCTTATGCATTACTGGCAAATGTCTTGTTGCACTTGTGGCAACGAGCGTTGTCAGCATCGACTTTAGTAAAATAGACCCAGACTTTTTTTGAGGAATTTAAACGTCGCAAACTAATCTTGTTGGTCGTTTTCTATCTCTCCTCCCTCGGTCTCTCTCTGCCTGCGCGAGCGGGCTGTGCTCTTACACACACTCACTCACACACACACACACACACACACGGGTGCTGTCGAGAGCAGAGCTGTCTGTACTCGGCAGCACCTGTGTGTGTGTGTGAGTGAGTGTAAGAGCACAGCCCGCTCGCGCAGGCAGAGAGAGACCGAGGGAGGAGAGATAGAAAACGGCCAACAAGATTAGTTTGCGATGTTTAAATTCCTAAAAAAAAAATCCATAATTTCTCGAGTACCGATAGCAGTACCGATGACGTCGGAGCTTATAAATACTAAAAAAAAAAAAATTGATTAAAAAAAAAAAATATATATATATATATATATACATTTAAAAAAAAATTATAATACAATAAATATCGGTTATCGATATCGGTTATCGGCCTGAGGAGCATAAAGTTATCGGTATCGGTGTCAAAATCAATATCGTGCATCCCTAATAACATCATTAGCTTTTGCAGTTGTTGGCTAATTAGCTATCATGCTTCATAGCTAACTGAACACTGAGAACATCTTATAAGTTTCAGTTCATAGGAAAATACTTTAGGGTAAGTAAAGTAAGTAAATTAACTTAGATACCGTTATGCTCAACACCCAGTACTATTCACTTTACTTAATTTCTAAGATTAGATTAGATCATTTAGACAGGACTTTGAGAATGCCTGTGTTAGACCTACAGTATAATACTGCCAGCTGCTATAAGAAAACCCAAAACGATCGGTATCGGCAGTGTATCGGCCAATATGACTCATATATGACGATCGGTATCGGTGGCAAAAAAGTTATCGGGGCATCCCTAATTCTCACTTAATATAATACATTTAACCGAAATATACAGCTAAGCCCCATTGTATTCTGAAATGTAGACTTAACAATGTAGGCAACTAAGCCAATAGAAATAAGGTATAATTTATGAGTGCTTTGGCTCCTATAAATACAGTACAGCTCAATACACACAATTGTTAAGGGGATGCAGACCAGAGAAATACTTTTGTATTGTTTACATCAGGGTCCCCCATTTTCAATTCATCAGTACATGACATATTACAGATAGACAGCACTGTTCCATCCAGACATTTATGACATACCAGATCTACAGAAATACAGCACTGTTTAAGAGACAGAGTTTCTAAAAAGAGTATATACATTTGAGGGGGAAGAAACTGTACATTTAGTGTTGTCACGATACTGGAATTTCGACTTCGATACGATACCTTGAAAAGTATCGATACTTCGATACCATTTCGATATAAAAAAAAAATATATATATATATATATATTTTTTTTAAACAAATTTAGCTTTTGTTGCTGGTTGATTCTCCTCAGCTTCTCTCTGGTACTATAAGAGAAGATAAATATAACACTTTTAAAACCCTTTGTTTATCTTTAGATCACACATTTAAAAATAACTGTTCATCTCACTTCAATCATTTTAATTGCAGATGCAGAACATGGTATTTTCCCAAGCAGACAGATGTAAACACTAATCTGTGTTGCATGTACCTGACAAACTGAACTGTTTGTATTACAGTTAGTAAGAGTTTCGATTTTTATTTAAAGATAACAAGAGCGAGAGAGAGAGCGAGAGCGAGAGCGAGAGCGAGAGAGAGGCTATGCTCGGAGCATTTTAGTAACGTTACATTTTCAACAAGATTGCTGCTATTTAAACACTTCATGGAAACGGGGTAACGTTAACCTTATGTCGACTGTAGTATTGTATGACCTCGACATAACGTTTAAACGTTACCGTTACTCCGTTTCCATGCAGTAATTGTAAAAGTGGCCAGCTAAGCTAACGGCTAGCAGTAGCTAGCTCTAACGTTACAACGAATCAGCTGTTGATATTATGCGCCATCAGTAGACAACGTATCATGTATTAAACTAGAGTTAATGGTTTAATGCTTCAGTCACAGTGACGTTGAAAGAGCAGCTGTCACGAACCTCTCATTTCTTTATGGAGATCCTCGTTGACACTGCTCTAACACCGCTTGCAAATAGCATTGGGGCAGCTTTAGCTTGTCCTTCGTTGTTTACTTCAAACCCGAAGTACCTCCAAACAGCACTTCTGCTGTTTTCTTTATCCACAAGCACAAGTTGCGGAGGCTCTGCATCTTCAGCTCAAATGTTTGTTTACTAACTGAAGACGGCTCTGTGAGGGGGAGGGCTGGACTCGGAGCAGGCGGAGGGGCAAGCGTGCTCTGAACAGCGCGTCAACAACTTGAGGTAGAACACTCGCCAGCTGGTACCGATACTGCAGAAAGTATCAGTATTTCGGGAAATGAGTATCGAAACCATTTTAAATATTCAGTATCGATATGTATCGATACTTCGATATTTTTGACAACACTACATTGGAGGGGGTTGGGTAGGTGGGGTGGGGACTGGTGGTTACGGTAACATGATCATCAGTTTAACACGCTAATAATCACCCATTTAGTCTCTGCAGTTTAGATGAGAAGAAAGGGCTGCCGGTGGGGGACACATACAGAAAGGGCTGCCGGTGGGGGACACATACAGGGCTGCCGGTGGGGGACACATACATACAGGGCTGCCGGTGGGGGACACATACAGGGCTGCCGGTGGGGGACACATACATACAGGGCTGCCGGTGGGGGACACATACAGAAAGGGCTGCCGGTGGGGGACACATACATACAGGGCTGCCGGTGGGGGACACATAAAGGGCTGCCGGTGGGGGACACATAAAGGGCTGCCGGTGGGGGACACATAAAGGACTGCCGGTGGGGGACACATAAAGGGCTGCCGGTGGGGGACACATACAGGGCTGCCGGTGGGGGACACATACAGGGCTGCCGGTGGGGGACACATACAGAAAGGGCTGCCGGTGGGGGACACATACATAAAGGGCTGCCGGTGGGGGACACATACATAAAGGGCTGCCGGTGGGGGCCAATTTTTGACAGCCCTACTGGGATGCGACACATCGTTACACGGCTAGTTTGAACCACTGTGTCCGCCCGACTTTGTGTTTTAAATCCCTTTCTATGATTAGTATCCATTTGTTGGACAGACAAGAGTTGACGTTATGTTCTAATTTAAAAATAAACCAACAGACAGTAATACCTTCCGTCAATTTTCTATCCTTTCATTGATGGTAAATGGTGCATTTATATAGCAGCTTTTATCCAAAGCTCTTTAAAATGTGTTCCTCGCATTTTACCCATTCACCCACACACCGAAGGCAGAGGCAACCATGCAAGGTGCCAACCTGCTCATCGGGAGCAATTAGGGGATTAAGTGCTGGCTAGCTACTGATAGCTCCTGATATCATCATTTTGGCAATCGTTTTCGCAGTAGTTGGCTAGTGTTGTTCCGTGAGCTAACGTTAGCTACCGAGCTAACGTTAGCTACCTAGCTATCGTTACTGTTTAAACAGAATGACCCAATCAACTATTCACTTTTAGTTTAATACATGATGCATTGTCTAACGTTATCTAGCTGGCTAGCTACTGATAGCTGCTGATATCAACAAATGCTCCAGCAATAGTCGAGTGCATGATACCTCCGTTAGCTCGGTAGCTCACGTTAGCTCACGTTAGCTCACTGTTCAAAACGAAATGTCCCATTAAACTAAATAGTTCACTGAGGCGTTGTCTTAACGTTATCTAGCCGGCTAGCTGTAGCTAGCT
Organism: Notolepis coatsorum; assembly: GCF_963971535.1. Taxonomy (NCBI): domain Eukaryota; kingdom Metazoa; phylum Chordata; class Actinopteri; order Aulopiformes; family Paralepididae; genus Notolepis; species Notolepis coatsorum. The sequence continues at coordinate 164,802 of NW_028173834.1, read as the reverse complement.
ACAGATAGCTCCTGATATCAATGTCTTATAACATTGATTCGATGCGTATTCGAGCCCCTGGCTTGCGAAAGGGGCTAGCTGAGGGAGTAGGGTATATCTGCAGAGCCGCAGATATAACCTGCAATGGGCATGCTGAATGTGATTTGACCAAAGCAGATTATACACACAGACAGTGGAGATAGCGAGCATTTTGACTTGTTGCGTGGTGGCGATATCTCGCAGATCATACAACTACAAGTATAATTATATAATATATATATTTTATAAAGAAATTTTTTTTAAAGTATATATATATATATATATTAGAGCTGGGCATAGATTACATTTTTTAATCTAGATTAATCTACCTGCAATCCTGGAATTGATCTAGATTAATCTAGATTAAAATGGCTCAAAAAAAAAAAAAAAAGTCTGCCAAATGCATTAAAAATTTGTGTTCTACCCAAATAATGACCAGAGGAGGAGATTTATAATCTCATCTTCATCTGAGGAGTCACTAGCTGTTCTATCTCCTTGTTCAACAGCATGAACATGTCTCTTCTTTTTGTAATTTCCAGTGTTTCTTTTAAAACCAGATTTATCGTAATTTTCTGTGCCCTTCCTTTGATGCCATTAACATTGTTACACTGATATTGACAGCTCTCTCCAGTGTCAAATCACTCTGTCAGTAGTTTCTTCTGTGCACCTTAATTTCTTAATCCACACACAAACCCGTCTCTCAATGTGTCTTTTAGCGAATCTCTGAATTCACAATGCTGCTGACTGGTAGCTCACACACAGACTGCTGCAGAAGCAGGTTTCTCAACAAATTCAGTGCAAGCTCAGTGTAACAGTTCCATGAAAGAAGAGAACACTGAACAGCTACTACAGTCTCAGGTCCACATCCAAGAGAACACTGAACAGCTACTACAGTCTCAGGTCCACATCCAAGAGAACACTGAACAGCTACAGTCTCAGGTCCACATCCAAGAGAACACTGAACAGCTACTACAGTCTCAGGTCCACATCCAAGAGAACACCGAACAGCTACTACAGTCTCAGGTCCACCTCCAAGAGAACACTGAACAGCTACTACAGTCTCAGGTCCACATCCAAGAGAACACTGAACAGCTACTACAGTCTCAGGTCCACCTCCAAGAGAACACTGAACAGCTACTACAGTCGGAGTACAGCTCAATACACACAATTGTTAAGGAGATGCAGACCAGAGAAAGACGTTTGTCTTGTTTACATCAGGGTCTCCCATTTTCATTTCATATTGCTCCACATTGTCATCAAACGGTCCAATATTTCCAATAACCCAAGCCATTTCTGTTGTAAACACTCACGATAGTCCAGTCGATCCTTCCTTTAGTGTGTAAAGTGGATTTCCTCCTCTTGTAGATGTTTTCAAGTGCCGCCCGATTAACGTGAGCTAACATGCTAACTCGCTAAGCTAACGTTAATAATGTAAACAAAGCTCTCAACGGACTTCTTCTTTCTTGCATTGCGCAGATTCAGACGTCCTCATCGTCGAATTGTGTTATATCCTGAGGACTTCTTAACCTCACCTGTATAACAATGATTACCGGACCACTAAAGTTACTTTAGTTTAACACATTATTCTGACTACAACTACGGTACATACGTGCAATCACTTCCGGGCACCACAGCTGTAAACTACGGCAAGTATTTAAGGACAATACAGACCCAACGTTCAGAAAAAGATTAACGGCGTCAATTATATTATCGCGCGATATTAACGGCCCAGCTTTTTTTTTTTTTTTTTTTTTATATATAAAACCAAAAACGATCTGTATCGGTCGATATGGCTCATAGACGGTCGATCGGTGATCGGTATCGGTGGCAAAAAACGTGATCGGGGCATCCCTAGTATCGGAGTGCCTTGTTGACTGCCATAAGCTCAAATTTGCCGATGGCAGTGGCCGATAAATATCCGTCAATTTGTGTCTCATCAATCTGGTCCACACGTTCAAACTTTGAAAAATGTTTCAGTCAAGCGACCTGCACAACCCCGCCCCCACACGCTACTGCATCAAAGTTAATTATGATTAACAAAGGCATTCGTTTTGTGGCATTAACGTTATATAGTTACACGTTCAATAAGCAATAAGTAAGTAAGTAAGTAAGTAAGTAAGTAAGTAAGTAAGTAAGTAAGTAAGTAAGTAAGTAAGTAAGTAAGTAAGTAAGTAAGTATTTATAAAGCACCTTTCATACATGTCATGTAGCTCAAAGTGCTGTACACAAACATAGGCATATATAACGATAAAAGCAATAAAGTCACAGTGATCAGTTAAGATCAATGTTTAAAAAATAATAACAATAATAATAATAATAATAATAATAATAATAATAATAATAATAATAATAATAATAATAATAATAATAATAATAATAATAATAATAATAATAATAATAATAATAATAATAACGTAAAAATGAAAACAGTCATTTGCTGACCAGTTTGGGAGAACAGGTCCGCACAGACATGTCCGTTCAGTAGCAACCGGAAGTAGGAAATGCACTAAACCAATGCACTTGTATAACATCAGCATATTTACCGGACCATAGCAAGCATTACTCATTCATATCTCTCACTTCCTTCCTTTGCTCAGAGAGCCCGCACTGAATTGTACCCATTCTGCAATCTGTTAATAAAGTTTTCAATCAGACATATGTATAGAAAAGCTTTTATTATAACATTTGTTGCAGTAAAATCATTATGCCTCGTTTAGTACTCCTGTAGAGCGCTGGTAGCCTACTCGTGGGCCGCGGGGAGCTAACATTATTAGCTACGGTAAATTTGTTGTGGTTCTCTCGTGCAGATCAATGGCGGACTTCCCGGAAGTAAAAAAACGAATAAGCGCTTGTCGATACCGGAGTCTCAAGGCGAGCACAGAAAGACTCAGAAGAAGCTTCTATCCCCAGGCCATCAGGCTGCTAAACGAACAATGAACACTACACAACAACAACCATCAAACGCACATAGCACACACATCCACACGCACACACTCACTTTAAACAAACACACTGTAGCACCCACTCCACACACTTTATAGCACACACCCACTTTAAACAAACACACTGTAGCACCCACTCCCCACACTTTATATTTATTGATGAAGGATTGCACTACAACTCGTACACCTTACTGTAAATTGTACCTAAATTGTACCTCATCCCATTTCTGCTTGCACTATATAGTACTGTACATTAGTACACTGCATAGTATTGTATATTATATGGTAACTCAGTTACATCTATTCTGCATCGAACATTGTACATATGTCTATACTGAACACTGTGACCTCATTTTCTACTTCTAAATTACATGCTATACTATGTTATTTGATACTATCTTGTCTAGCACAGTCTCTGGAGCGTAACAGTAAGAAGCATTTTGTATGAAAGTATTCTGTACTTCTGTATGACAACTATTAAAGAAACTTGAAACTTGAAACTTGATTGGTGGTAAGTAGGGATGTCCCGATCCGATCACGTGATCGGCGTCGATCACGTGCTTTTCAGAGGATCGGGGATCGGGAAAAAATAATAAAAATCGGCAGTCAAAAAAAGAAAAATTTTATTCAACAAACATGACCATGTCCACGTCTTAAACTCATACGGAGGCCTTAGTTTTGGTTTTAAATTACATATCATCATTAATGTATTTATTGTCACACAGAGCAGAATAATTGTCCACAACAAACACATTCCCCTTTAATTTACACCGTTGCAACAAACACATTACCTTTAATTTAGACCGGCTACCAGGGCTCCAGACTAACTTTTTTCACCACCGTCCCAGAACCGTCCCGAAATACAATTTTAACCGTCCCAAAGTGAATGTAACCGTCCCAAAAATACCAGTGCATACATTAATTTTTTTAATTTTTTTTAATTAAATTATATAAATTAAAAAAAAAATTTTATACAGCTACTGTTTTATATATACTGTTTTTTAGTAATAACTAGGGGTGGGACAATACATCGATCCAGATCGATATATCGATCTATTATCAATAATCAAATAGGATCGATGCCACGTAAAAAGATCGATTCATATTGCGATACTCTTATTTTGAAAATCCGGCGACGGCGACGTCATCGCCCCGCGCCCAGTGTTGTGAAACTCAAACTCCGTTTAACATCAACAGCTGCCAGTAGCGTCTAGAGCGTCACTACTAGAGCAAGACTAGTGTGCCTATTCTGTGACCCAAAACATGTCCCTGCTGTTTTATTCCACAACGGGTCCAATGCATCTAACCTGCTTTGCAATCCTTGTCACTCCATTATGCCCACGTCGCGTTAAAGATCGAAGATAACGTTACTTTAGCGTGAGCTAACAAGCTAACCCAGAGCCATAGGCAGAGATAAGTGGGGACTGGGAGGGTGCATTCTCTGGGATAGCCCCACTAACAGGATCTGGCCGGTACTGCACCTTGGGACTCCCAATATGCTTTTCCAGCCAAAATACAGCTCTGTGACAGTGAATAGGATATTAATAGAGAAAAAAAAGAAATGAACCAAAAACAGTGAACAGGAGGTCTATTTGTATTAAAAACAATAGATTGTTTTTCATTTAAATGTCTGGAAGAGCTCAAAAATAAAAATGTCATGATATTTCCATTGCCTTTTTTCTTTGTTGATTTAAATGTTACTGATTGTATTAAATGGGCACATAATATCGTCTCATATCGATCGCAGGCACCTGAATCGTATCGTATCGTATCGTGGCAGACTGTGTGATATCGGATAATATCGTATCGTTGTCCAAAGAATCGATATCGTATCGTATCGTGATTAAACTGGTGATTCCCACCCCTAGTAATAACTAGAAAGTAATGGTATTTATTCAACAGGTGATTGATTATGATACTAATACAAATCTATACACAGAGTATGGGGCTACAGCACTGCAGATATACCCTACTCCAACGATCCACACGGACATTACACGGTGCACTCGTTACCAAGTGGCTCTGCAGATATACCCTACTCAGCTACAAGACTCCGTTGGAGAGGATCTGTTGTGATTTTTGCACAATAAATATTCAACATTCTCTTTTGAGACTCCGCCTCAGACTCTTATCATTTGGCACTAAAAGCTAAACATTGTCACCGATATGGCTGTCCGCAACATGTCATTAATTGTGTACGCGAGGTGGTTCAGTGACGACGCTAACATGAGCTAGGTTAGCTAGCATGTAGCTGCAGATGGAAAGACTAACTTTACTGGTGAAAATGTGATTTACGTTGGAATACTCCTTTGCCAACTTGCTGTACTTTGCTTGCAGGTCTGCAGCCATTATTGCTGGATTGTGAATAGTCCCAACTTTAGCCAAGGTAACGTTAAGCTAAAACTAGCTCTTCAGCTAATGCTAACACCAGCAATCGAACCCATCAGAGCTCCCCGTCACACTGCTCTGTCGGGAGGATGGCATTTAAGAAAGTATCTGCTGTTAAAATGACAAACAGCATTGACACTTTAATTCACGGTCGGTTAAACACACGTTTGTTTTATAATGCTCACAGCAGACCGCAGTGTTGTTGATAAATTACGTGGGGATTTAAGTTCCGCAAAAAAAGGTTCCGCACCGTTGCAATCGTACGGTGCACATCGCGTACTGTACCGGAGGAGAGGTGGGTAGGAACTTGATGCTGGATGAGCGTATTGCTGCGTTGGGAAGCGGAGATAGTCATTGGATTTGGCAAATCACGCTACGTTTAGACTTCAGTGAACTTAGTCAGCACGAGACATTCACAATTTTGACAGCAATATAAGATAAAAAAATATATATATATATATATATATATATATATATATATATATATATAAAAAAAATAAAAAAAAATTATTTTTTTTTTATTTTTTTTCGAAGCTTCGAATTAAAATCGAAGCTCGGCCCCGAAGCTTCGATTGCCAAAAAAAGCTTCGAAGGTCAGCCCTACTTGTTTGTTGGTTCCGTTGGCCGAGTAACATTAAACACAAGGCTTGTTGCCTGAGAGACCATCAGTGACTATACTGCTGCTAACTATGTTAGCTAGGTTAGCCCGGCTGGCCTTTTGGCTCTCAGCTAAACCAACCCAGCTGTCAAAGTCACAAACACCAACCAGCCAGTGAGCTGTGGTGTTCCACAAGGAAGCATACTAGGTCCGCTACTGTTCCTAATTTATGCAAATGACATGTCGTCAGCTTGTGACTGCAACTTGTTCCTGTTTGCGGACGACTCAGCCCTGCTTGTCTCTGACAAGAACAAGTTACAGGTTGAAAAAACCCTCAGCTCAGAACTAGGCAAAATCTGCATATGGCTCGCTGATAAACTATCATTCATTACACATGGGCAAAACAGAGTCCATTCTCTTCGGTTCAAATAACAAACTCAGCAAGACCGACGGCTTCTCAGTTACAGTGGGTGACAATATTGTCACAAGGAAAGAAGATATTACCTACCTGGGTTCCATCCTAGAGGCAAATCTTTCCTGTGACAAAATGGCATCCAATGTAATAAAAAAAGTCAACCAACGAACTCGATTCTTGTACCGGATCTCCTCTCTGGTAAACAAGAATACCCTGAAGACTCTGGCAGGAGCACTCATTCAAGGGTACAGTACTACGACTATGCTTGCACCTCATGGTACCAAAGCACCTCAAAGTAGGGCTGGGCGATATGACGATATTATATAAATATCGGGTACAGTTCATTAACGATACACTTTTTTAACGTATCGTGGATATCGTGATGTTTTGCCCAAGAGGATTGTGTCGCGTCAATCTGGTCCACACCCGTTCAAACTTTTGAACAACGCCGCCCCCACACACACACACTACTGCATCAAAGTTACTACTTATTATTAACAAAGGCATTCGTTTTGTGGCATTAACGTTATATAGTTACACATTCAATAACATCAGCGCATTTACCCAAACATAGCAACGTCCGATGACGACATAGATAGCAAACATTACTGTTCATATCTCAGCCCGTGCTGACTCAGTTGTGCCCATTCTGCGGTCTGTTAATAAAGTTTTCAATCAGACAGATGTATGGAAAGGCTTTTATTATAACATTCGTTGCAATAAAATTATTATGGCTCGTTTAGTCACGCTGCGGTGCGCTGGTAATCACTCGTCGGCCGCGGGGAGCTGTTGTTGTCGTTGAGCTGAGCTCTCGTCAAAATCAATGCGGACAAAAGCGGAAGTAAAAAACGCATAGCGCTTGCCGATTGGTGCTAAGAACAGCAGGGCGGGTGCAAACAGTGTGACGTAATTGGCAGACTCGACTGTCAATCAAAATTATTCTGTTGCAGGCTGAATGATTGAATGAATGAAAACGTTATTAACGATTGCAGAATGGGTACAATACAGTACAGCTCAATACAACAACAGTGGACTGGAGGATGAAGACTAGAAAAAGACTTTCGGCTTTTTTACATAAGGGTCCTCCATTTTCAATTCATCAAAACATTTAGAGACATACAAATATACAGTAGTTTCATAAAAATGCTATTTATTGATTGATTGATTTAAAACTTTATTAACATATTGCAGAATGGGTACAGTACAGCTCAATACATACAATTGTTAAGGGGATGCAGACCAGAGAAAGACTTTCGTCTTGTTTACATCAGGGTCCCCCATTTTCAATTAATCATATTTCATATCTAAATCATATAATATCTCATTGCTAAATATATGCAATATATAATTTAATAATCCAATAATCTAAATCTAATATATAATATAAAAATGCTAAATGCATGGGTATTTTATTTTGTCTTTAATGTTAGCTTGCAAACTCAAATACTGTCTTGGTAAGCCTCATAATGAATTGTTTGGGGAAAAAAAGAAAACATTGTGATGTGTATAGTGTATCGCCGAAAGGTCAGAAAATATCGTGATATCATATTTAGGCCATATCGCCCAGCAGCCCTACCTCAAAGGCGCTAAAAACAAAATTACAAACATCTCAAAACAAACTGGTCAGACTACTGCTTGACCATACTCCTAGAACCCACCTCACCCCTGCCCACTTTGACAACCTAGGATGGCTTAGAGTGGACGACAGAGTACAGCAACTTGCAATGGGCCTGGTCTACAAGATACACTACACGACCAAGGTACCCATGTACATGTCAAAATACTTCCCAAAGGTCAGTGAATACCACGATCACAACACCAGAGGGAGCTCCACAAATCATGTTAAACCCAGATTCGGCTCAAACAAGGGACTAAACACGTTTCGCAAATTATGCCACATCAATGTGGAACGCCCTACCCAAAGCTGTAAAGGAATGTGAATCACTACCCACTTTCAAAAACTCTCAAAAAACACCTACAGGAGACTGCAATTCGAAACTGGCCCCTGAAAATGTCCTAACACAACCCCCTCAAATGTACAGTAAATTACCAAGTATGGTCTTGTCAATATTCCAATGTACAGTTTTGCTTGTAGAGTTGTACAGTGTCCCCCACCCACCCCTCCTACCCAACCTCCCCCCCACCCACCTCCAATGTACAGTAGTGTTGTCAAAAATATCGAAGTATCGATACATATCGATACTGAATATTTAAAACGGCTTCGATACTCATTTCCCGAAGTACCGATACTTTCTGCAGTATCGGTACCAGCTGGCTTGCTCCCGCAAGTTGTTGACAGACAGACGCGCTGCCAGAGCGCCCTTCCGCCTCCTCCTCGCTCTGAGCAACAGACACAAGCTGCTGCAGCCTCCTCCCTCTCACAGCCGGGCAGCGCAGCCCTGTCTTCAGTTTGTAAACAACGCTATTATTAGCTAACGTTAGCTGTCGTGGCTATCGTTCTGGGAGCTAACGTTAGTAGTACTAGGCTGGTGCGGGCTAACTGGCTATCGTTCTGGCAGCTAACGTTAGTAGTACTAGGCTGGTGCGGGCTAACTGGCTATCGTTCTGGGAGCTAATGTTAGTAGTACTAGGCTGGTGCGGGCTAACTGGCTATCGTTCTGGGAGCTAACGTTAGTAGTACTAGGCTATCGTTCCGTGATTTGTTTACTTGGTAACACGGGTTGCTAAGGAATTTAGGTTCGAGGTTGAAGAAAGTGCACTTTAGCTGTCGTTCCTCCGTTAGCTTAATGCTAGCAGTTAGTGTTTAACACCAAGTGTTTAAATAGCAGCAATCTTGTTGAAAATGTAACATTACTAAAATGCTCCGAGCATAGCCTCTCTCTCTCTCTCTGTCTCTCTCCATCTACCGCTACCTCTCTCTCTCTCTCTCTACCGCTACCTCTCTCTCTCTCTACCTACCTCTCTCTCTCTCTCTCTTGCTCTCGTTATCTTTAAATAAAAACTGTTACTAACTGTTCAGTTTGTGAGGTACATGCAACACAGATTACAGTGTTTACATCTGTCTGCTTGAGAAAATACCATGTTCTGCATTTGCAATAAAAATGATTGAAGTGAGATGAACAGTTATTTTTAAATGTGTGATCTAAAGATAAACAAAGGGTTTTAAAGTGTTATATTTATCTTCTCTTATAGTACCAGACTCGAAGCTGAGGAGAATCAACCAGCAACAAAAGCTAAATGTACAGTTTCTACGTCAAATGTATACTCTCTTTTCTGGACTCTTTTCGTATCACAAACAGTATTGTATTTGCAAATCTGGTATGTCATAAATGTATAGATGTAGCAGTACTGTCTATTAGGGGTGGGAATCACCAGTTTCATCACGATACGATATCGATTCTTTGGACAACGATACGATATTTGCCGATATCACAAAGTCTGCCACGATACGATACGATTCGAGTGCCTGCGATCGATATGAGACGATATTATGTGCCCATTTAACACAATCAGTCACATTTAGATCAACTAAAAAAAGGCTACGGAAATATCAATTGACGTTTTTATTTTTTAGCTCTTCCAGACATTTAAATGAAAAACAATGAATTGTTTTTAATACAAATAGACCTCCTGTTCACTGTAAAGTGCCACGTTTGTATATATTGAGCTTTAAACTTTAAGTAAAATGTTTTGGAACTCACAACACGCAAGCTAAAACCCCTTCCTCTCCAAAACCGTTCCTACAATTGTTTTATATTACATGATGATCATGTTTAAATATCAACATTATCTGTCCATCCTCAGTAAATAATATCAATATAATAATACTATTACTCCTGACTTTATCTGGTATTTTCATACACACACACAATGTCCCCTCTCCTCTCCGTTTCTCTCTCTCTTAGCTTAGTTAGCTTAAGCAGCTAATGTAACGTTAATTTAGGTCTGCCCACGCGACGTGGGCATAAAAGAATGGCGACGATGCAAAGCATGTTAGATGCATTTGACCCGTTGCGGGGAAAGACTGCACAGACTTATAACGGGTCTCAAAATAGACGACTGAAGCCCTGCTCTCGCTCTGCTGTACAGAGCTAAACGGAGTTTCACAACACTGGCCGCGGGGCGGATATGACGTCGCCGTCGCCGGATTTTCACAATAAGAGTATCGCAATATGAATCGATCTTTTTACGTTGCATCGATCCTATTTGATTATTGATACAAAAGATCCTTTTGTCTCTAATGGGTGTTAAGTACTCAAAATAAATAAATAATAAATAAAATGACCACCCAGACTTGTCTGGACCCCCAGTCTTATCTCTCTCTCTCACACACACACACTGACCACCCAGACTATGTATAATAATGACCACCCTCACAACGCTTTTTCACTCTGCTGCCCTCCGGAAGGAGAATGAGGAGCCTCCGAGCTGCAGGACCAGCAGGCTGAGAGACAGCTTCATACACCTGGCTGTCAGGAAGCTGAACTCTCTCCCAGATCTAGCCTCTCCCCTCCTCTACTCTGCCACAGAACCTGGACTAAGGGCCCTTTCTCACTCACCCTATTCGTTTCTATTTCGTTCCGTTCTGGCCCGTTCCGAGATCTGATGCGAACTCCCCCCCCCCTCTCCCCCCTCTAGTTTGCGTACACACTGCAGTCTTGTTTCGTTCCGGGTTCTGTTTACGGTTTGCCTTTTGAGCGTTTACGCTTGCCGTAGGTGATGATGTCACGTTCGAAAATGTAAACACAGGAAGTGTTAACATGGCGCTGGAGATTGGATGCCGATATAAAATGAATAAATAAGCAATAAATATGAAGTTATATTTGAACCTCTGTTGTCAAGCCTTGTCAATATAACCCACCCATTTTATCACGAATGGATGGTGTTGTAGAGTTCGCTTTTGAGCGTTTCCCAGGGCTAACGCTAAGCTAACTGTTAACGCTAGTTAGCTTAGCCTAGTATAGCCTGTAGCACTTTCTTTTCAGCAAAGAACGTGCAATAAACAAAACGGATACATTCACTGTGTTCTGCCTCTTTTCTCACGAATGGAACTCTGTTGTAGAGTCCGCTTTTGAGCGTTTTGCAGGGTTAACGCTAACGCTAGTTAGCTTTGCCTGTCTAGCAGCTAACATTATCCCATCGTTCGTGGCAATTATATTACATGTCATTGATCTACTGGTCGACCACGGCCGACTGGTTGGGCACCACTGGTCTAATAGAAATAAATGCATTCAAACAACAAACTAATGTATAGAAAATAGCATGGCAAACAAAAATTGCCAGGCCTAATGCGAGCCAGGGAAGTGCTGTGCGTTTGTAACGTGGCTTCATGTTTCATCCACTTGTTTTTGGTTGAGGTCTGAACTCTCAAATTGCCCATAAATATCGTTTTTGAGGGTATTCTCCAGTTGTTGTTGTGTGGTGTTATCTGCCCAAAATTCAAGCAAGCATGACAGTAACAACGTTGTGTGTGTCACGCCCCCCGCACCCGCACGGCGCGATTCCGAGACCACCTAATCCAACTGAACCCGTTCAGCGGGGGGCTCATTCTCATGAAATCAATGATTTACCATGGCCGTGATCTTTTCTAAATAAAGGTTAGCATTTATTCAAGTAAACAAAACATAATATTAAAGATAAAAATGTGCTCCTTCTTGTACAATGAGTTGTTTACTCATAACAATTAATTATTTTAATATTTTTGTACATTGTGCTTAAATTCTCATTACCGCGATGCGTCCACATTGATTTATATGGCACATTGACTTAATTTTATATTTAATAAACTCAAAATGTTTCTCTAAAACTGTATTAATATTGTTTATTTATTTGTGTCATCAAGGAAATTATGATGAATTATACAATTAAATTGACAAATTAATTGGAAAACATAATGTCCTTGGATGCAGTTCTCATTCTCCGCAACAGTTTTCACCTTCCTGTTAAGACTACAGTATTTTTTTAAATAAAGTTGTATTGTCCCATGATGCATCACAAAGAAGACCAGCTAGAAGATGGCTACTAGGTAAGTGAAGTCACCTCAATGGTTAACACTTAAAAGTTCTAATTTACCTCTTCAGCCCTTGTACACGACAAAATTGCTTCTCATTACTGAAACATGAAGTATTACTTGTTTGAAAAAAGTTTTGATCATCAATATTTGATCAACACAAAGGTTAATACGTTCCTAACATGTACCATGACATTTTTTTGACAATGTCATCATGGCTTCTCCATTGTTAGCTAAAAAATGCTAACTCCTCTCATCCTCCGCAACACACTTCTCATATACCGCAACACTTTACTGGGTGTTTCAGTAATGAGAACTTCTCTTTCGGCAATGAGAATTTGGTAACACATCACATAACTTTGTCATTAAATAGTAATAATTGGTAACACTTCAACATTAAGTGTTCATAACGTTGAAATTACATAGTAATAATAAAATGTGTATCATCAACAGTTCATTTTGATGTAATTTACTAACTTTCCTGTTTCATTGCAGACAGTCAGCCACTGAGAAAAAGAAAGCGTTTGCAAAGGCTAGGCTAGCAAAATTCAGAGAAAAGGTTTACAACAACCCTGACCTGCTGGACGAGTACAGAAGGAAGGAGAGAGAGAGGTAAGGGGGGTGGGAATGGTACAGTCATTAGCAAACATGCTAGTTTATAGGAAGCCTCATACAAGCCATTTAGTTGATAGGATGTCCAGCTTTCTGGCCCTCACTAGAGGATGTGTACACACTCACACTTTGTAAGCCATTCAGTCCCTACTGTAGGACACACACAGGGAGAACTAGGCCTGCCGCGATAAGCAATAAATCGATTAATTGCCGCGATAATTAAAATTAATGCAATGATTTTGACGGGCGCGATTAATTGCTATTTGCGCGTTTGTTTTAATGAGGCGGAACCAGTGCCCCTTGTCAGTCACTGTCCGTGTTGGGAGGCGGGCCGCTGGCTTTACTACAGAGCACAGCAGCTCCGTGGGGCAACGCCACATAGCTTAACTACATTTCTCAATAGTGTTGCTCCTGCTCAGTTTTTACGTTTGGCGCCTCCCACTGAGACGTCTGAGCGCCGTGTGACGGGCTATCAAATAGTCATGTGAAAACCGAAAATCATGATCCAATTCTTTAGCGGAGTTCTCACTCGCTGTCTCAGCACAGACATGCAGCGCGCACCGCGCACTGCTGCTGCTACCCCCTCCCCACCTGTTTCTGTTTCTGTAACTATGTAACGTTAGTTAGCACTGCTGCTGCTGCTAATGTAACGAAATGTCGCAGTAAACTAAATAGTTCACTGAGGCGTTGTCCCAACGCCATCCAGCAGTAGCTACAGATAGCTCTTGGCATCAATATCCTACAACAACAACAACAACATGCGTATTCGAGTCCCTGGTTTACATCGCATGAGTGAGGGCTGCTGACTAGGGTCCAGGTGCAGCGCCGGGGAAAAGTCTAAAACACCGGAAAAGACGGAGCGGTGGGCTTCAAAATAAAAGTTTGGGGAAATAAATGTCTAAAAAAAAAAATCTCTAACCGGTCGCAATAATATCGCTTATCGCGATATTTTCGGGGGCAATTAATCGCCCAGCAAAATGTGTTATCGTGGCAGGCCTAGGGAGAACCCTACTGTAGGACACACATATGCACACACACTCTAAGAAAGTCAGGCCCTACTGTAACACACACACACACACACACACACACACACACACACACACACACACACACACACACACACACACACACACACACACACACACACACACACACACACACACACACACACACACACACACACACACACACACACACACACACACACACACACACACACACACACACACACACACACACACACACACACACACACACACACACACACACACACACACAAGGGCTGGGCGATATGGCCTAAATATGATATCACGATATTTTCTGACCTTTCGGCGATACACGATACGCATCACGATGTTTTTCTTTTTTTCCCCAAAATTCATTATGAGGCTTACCAAGACAGTATTTGAGTTTGCAAGCTAACATTAAAGACAAAATAAAATACCCATGCATTTAGCATTTTTATATTATATATTAGATTTAGATTATTGGATTATTAAATTATATATTGCATATATTTAGCAATGAGATATTATATGATTTAGATATGAAATATGATGAATTGAAAATGGGGGACCCTGATGTAAACAAGACGAAAGTCTTTCTCTGGTCTGCATCCTCCAGTCCGCTGTTGACTGTTGTTGTATTGAGCTGTACTGTATTATTTGTACCCATGCTGCAATCTTTTAATAACGTTCTCATTCATTCAGTCGGCAAACAGAATCATTTTGATTGACAGTCGCGTCTGCCAATTACGTCACATCGCTTGCACCCGCCCTGCTGTTCTTAGCACCAATCGGAAAGCGCGTATTTATTTTTTACTTCCGCCATTGGAGAGCTCAATGACAATAACAATGGCAGCTCGCCGCGGCCGACGTTTAGCTTTTAGCTCCGCAGAAGGACTAAACGACTGGAGGCATAATGATTTTACTTCAACGGATGTTATAATAAAAGCCTTTCCATACATCTGTCTGATTGAAAACGTTATTAACAGACCGCAGAATGGGCACAACTGAGTCAGCACGGGCTGAGATATGAACGAGCTTGCTATATCTAGGTCGACCTCGGTCGGCACTATGTAAATACGCTGATGTTATTGAAAGTGTAACTATATAGAGACCTCTGAACAGGTCCTGCATTATTATTATTATAACGTTAATGCCACAAAACGAATGCCTTTGTTATCATAAGTAGTCACTTTTGATGCAGTAGTGTGTGTGTGGGGCGGCGCTGTTCAAAAGTGTCAACGTGTGGACCAGATTGACGCAACACAAGCCTCTTGGGCAAAACATCACGATATCCACGATACGTTTAAAAAGTGTATCGTTAATGAACTGTACCCGATATTTATATAATATCGTCATATCGCCCAGCCCTAACACACACACACACACACACACACACACACACACACACACACACACACACACACACACACACACACACACACACACACACACACACACACACACACACACACACACACACACACACACACACACACACACACACACACACACACACACACACACACACACACACACACACACACACACACACACACACACACACACACACACACACACACACACACACACACACACACACACACACACACACACACACACACACACACACACACACACACACACACACAAGTGCATAGTGTAGGGTCTGTCCTGGGCTGTCCCCGACTAAGGATTTGGATGGTCGACTAGGATTGGCCAAAATTTGCCGTTAGTCAGTACATTTTTTTTTTTTTTTTTTTTTTTTTAATCATTCCATTTGGGCTGTGGGGGTGCTTAATGTCTGAAGGAGTCGACTGAAGGCGTCTTGTCCTCTGCAAAAGCATGCAATTGGTCCACTGATGGACACATCTTGATATTTGTCTAGTATAGTGTGTTCATTAGATGGGTGAAATCCTCTTTCAGTGCCTCTGTGCCTGTTTTCGTAGGCAGTTAGCCTCTGGTATGCGTGCCATTAGCGTTAGCCACGCTTCTATGCCTCTTTTCTTTTGAAAAAAAAAAATATATATATATATATATATTAATAATCTTTTATATTCGACTAAGAGGTTGGCCAGTCGACTACGGCCCCTTTCGACCGATTAGTCGACTAATCGATTAATAGGGGTCAGCCCTATATTTTCCTAATTTTATGGCATGCTTCCTTTTCATTTCTAGATGTTTTTCCTAATTTTATGGCATGCTTCCTTTTCATTTCTAGATATCAAAAACGAAAGGAAAATGGTAAGATCAAGAAAATGGAAGATCTTACCTCCAAACAATATGAAAGGAAAAAAAAACAATGGAGAGAAAATTCGAACAGGCATTATGCTAAAAAGAAAACACTGAATGCCATCTTGGATTTGACCCCTCCCTCCATCAATGAGCCAGATGCCGCACAGGTACTGGAGCAATATGTAGGCCTACCGGTACCACCAAGCCCCCCAGAACTGCCATCAAACTGCCCAACACCAGAGCAGACGTCCACCCCCAAAGCAAGAAGAAAAAGGAGAATGCAGGATGTCCAGGTAGTACCAAGGCCTCCCGAGCCACCTTTGAACTGCCCAACACCAGAGCAGACCTCCACCCCCAAAGCAGGAAGAAAAAGGGAGGCAACCATAACCTCACTGAGGTCAAAACTGAGGGCGACAAAAGATCAACTGGAAATCCAGTCCCGAAAATACTCTAACCTAACGAAGCAGCTTAGAAGGCTACAAGAAAAAAACAAAAAAGGACCAGCACCTTTGATAGGCACCATTGAGAAGAGAGCCACCCACCGGAGAGAGCCCAAGACCCTGCCCAACAACGGCCAGAGACGATTGATGGGACATGTTGTGAGTCGTTTCTTGCACCAGGATGACAACTCAACCGTCATCAATGGCAAAACAGGGGAAGTCCGCAAGAAAGGACAAGTGTTCAGGAAGAGGGCACTGACTGACACTATGGAGAGACTACATGTTACATTTCTCAGTCAGCACCCTCGCTACAAACTCTCAAGGGCTCAGTTCTGCAGACTGAAGCCCTTTTGGATCGTGAGACCCAACGTTTCCCAAAGAGAAACCTGTGCCTGCAAAATCCACGAGAATTTCCAATTCAAAATCAAGAAGCTTCACCAGCTTGGGATTGTTGCCACACCATCCACAACTGAAATAGTTGAGTCCTGTGTCTGCAGCTCAAGTGATGTGGAATGCATGTACAGAAGGTGCATTCAATGCCAAGGCAAAACCTTCCCTACAACTATTGATCCATCAACCAAGGGAAACATAATTTCCTGGGACCAGTGGGTTACCCGGACAGGTAAAATCACAAAAAAGGGAAAAGATGGTGCACTGGAGGAGACGAATGTCAAAAACACAGCACTGGAGAAGACACACACATCTATCGACAAACTTGTTGACCTCACTAAGGACCATGTAAATAAACTGGCCATTCATGTGTATAACATCCAGCACCAGTTCCAGAGGCTGAAGTCACTCAAGGAGAACCTTACTGAGAAAGAGGTGGCCGTCCACATTGATTACAGTGAGAACTACAGCTGTAAGTACACCAGGGAAGTGAAAGACACCCACTTTGGTGGCGGGAACCAGCAAGTGACGCTTCATACTGGGGTCAAATACCTGAGTGGGGGACGTGTGGAGTCTTTTGCCTCTCTGTCAGCGTCCCTAAAGCATGATGCTGTTGCAACGTGGGCTCATCTTAATCCAGTGCTCAAGTCCATCCGGGAGGAACATCCAGAAGTGAAGCACATCCATTTTATTTCAGATGGACCCACCTCCCAGTACCGCAACAAGACAGCATTCTATCTGGCCTCGACAGTGCCTTTCATGAGAGGGTTTGAATATGTCACCTGGAACTTCTCAGAGGCATCTCATGGCAAGGGTGCCCCTGATGGGGTAGGGGGTGCACTCAAGAACCTAGCAGACCGGCTTGTTGCTTATGGAACTAGCATCCCAGACACCAACACACTGCATCAGCAACTGGCAACACACTCATCTGTAAGGCTATACATGGTAACAGAGGAGGAGATCATTTCGGCCCACGATTTGATTCCTCCAGCCCTGAATACAGTGCCCGGGACTATGAAGATTCACCAGGTAGGTCAATGTGACATGAGGTTGAACACGTTTGATTGATTGATTGAAAACTTTATTAATAGGTTGTAGAATGGGTACAATACAGTACAGCTCAATACACACAATTGTTAAGGGGATGCAGACCAGAGAAAGACTTTCGTCTTGTTTACATCAGGGTCCCCCATTTTCAATTCATAATGACAGTGGGCAGGGGTGAGGTGGGTTCTAGGAGTAAGGTCAAGCAGTAGTCTGACCAGTTTGTTTTGTGATGTTTGTAATCTTGTTTTTAGTGCCTTTGAGGTGCTTTGGTACCATGAGGAGCAAGCATAGTCGTAGTACCCTTGAATGAGTGCTCCTGTTAAGTGTTTTAATTAATTAATTGTCATAAGTTGGCTTAACTTTATTGATTCATATGCTTTTTTAATCCATTTATTGTTTAATTTCTGTTTATAGCTGACATCTACAAAACCAGGGGTAATCCAGACCCGGGACGTATCCTGCTTTTGTGGCAGTGCATGTGGATGCTTTCTCCCAAAAGAGTGCTCCTTCATAGGAGCGAATGCGGAGTCAGATACGGAGAATGTAGAGCCAGGACCTGTTTTGGACGTGGGAAAGTGGGTCCTTGTGGAGTATGATGCAGAGTTGTTCCCTGGCACCATCACACAGGTATGTAGAACTAGTTTTAGATATGGACACTAGGTTACTTGTTAATGGTAAATCCTGAGTCCTGTTTTGTACTTTTTCTTTTACCTATGTCCTTTACAGATTGTGGATGATCAATATGAAGTTGACACGATGAATTGTGCTGGAGAGAATAAATTCTACATTCCATCTCGGAGGTTCGATGGAGAGAAAGTGTGGTATTACTTGGATGACATCAAATGTGTCATCCCGGAGCCACTACCTGCCACATCCTCTGCACGTCATTTTAGTGTTTCAGCTGAGATCTGGGCTAAATACACAAAGAAGTGTGTGTAAATGCGTGTTGTGGGGTGGGGGGTTCTACAGGTCTAAGCATGTTTTATACATGACAACCATTTTGTCATGATTGTGTCCTTGTTTTTTATTTCATTTTGTACAGGCCTACTTGTTTTTAACAAGAATATACACATTTATCTTAGGCCTATGGATTGTATTATCTAAGCAAGGTTCAGAGTTGCACATTTTGCTTATCAGGCCTATGTGTGATTGTTTGAGTTATTTTTTTTTGTATTTAGAGCACTTTTTAAAGTATATGACCTGAACCAGTGATTGTTCTATGAAAAAGGTTTTGTTTGTTTTTGTTATTATTCTGTAAATTGATTGCATCTTATTGTATTTTTAAACAGAATGTTGTTAAACAGAATAAAGTTGTGAGTTGAGCTGAACAAATGCATTTTTTTTCTTAATTTGATTGACAGGATATGCAAATGCCTTAGTTGCAATTTTATGAAAGCATCCAGTCACTGCAGTCAGTGAGAGTTGGCATGCCCTGAAATAATCTCTCATTAAAAAGGTTCACTGTGTTAACTTGACAAATAAGACAGTAAATTAGAGGTTTTCATAATTATGTAATTTGTTGTGTTACCTAAATTTTGGGATGCAAGTAAAACTAGACAATTCCGCGCAGGGAAATTGTGAAAGTGTGGGTGATGCCTCTATTATGACATCATACTGTGACATCACAAATGTTCTAGAATGTTCTATTATGACATCATACTGTGACATAACAAATGTTCTAGAATGTCTATTATGACATCATACTGTGACATCACAAATGTTCTAGAATGGTCTATTATGACAGCATACTGTGACACCACAAATGTTCTAGAATGTCTATTATGACATCATACTGTGACATCACAAATGTTCTAGAATGTCCTATTATGACAGCATACTGTGACACAAATGTTCTAGAATGTCTATTATGACATCATACTGTGACATCCAAATGTTCTAGAATGTTCTCCCATTCATTCCTTATGGACCAAAATGTCCTGTTTAAAGTCGATTTGTAGCCAAACGGTGCGGTGAAACTTTCCAATTTTCTGCTTTGGTGTTTGTGGCTAATCAGACACACCAAGTGGTTTGCTTTGAATAACCAACAGCCTTGCTTAAGCGGGCATTAAGCCTCGAGTTGTGTCTGGCAACACTTAGCATACTTATTATCATTACCGAAATCATTAATCTCATTTCCGAAACCCATGTATCATTACCACAACAGCTGTTAATTTAATATTTATTTAATTTAGTGAACAATTATAATTTGATTCTAAAGGCATGTCCATGATCTATTTGTTATGTGCTTTCATGTTTACAATGACATTTTAAGAAAAATTCAGGTTTCCATGAAATATCACAAAAATTAGGTTGTCGACCGCAGAAGGTGTTGCGGTAATGAGAGTAATATGACAAACTATTCTAAAAATGATTATTTAAAAATATATATTATTTCATAGTTTCAGGTATGTGTCTATGACTGTTAATTATCAATTCTTAAAACTTTGAAAATGTATACACTTTTCTTATTGTCTTGAAGTTTTAAGACTGTTGCGGTAATGCGAATTTGAAGGACTTATTTTGGAAAATGTGTTCAAAAGGGTGTTAAATTGTAAATAAATATTTTCTAATTATTATTCACATATACTCTAGACCTGGCTTATAGTGCTTGAAAAGGAAATTTGTTGATGCAAGTTTGTTAAAAAAAATTATGTTTGAAATTTTGAAATCAAGATTTCATGAGAATGAGCCGGGGGGTGAAACGAATCAGCGCCGTTTCGCACCCCAAAGGCCGTTCCCGGGAGCAGTGATTAGATTCCCAAACGTGAGTGAGAAAAACACCCCCCCCCCCCCCGCAGCAATGGCACAATAATAAAGAATATGATTATCTTCCACCTGCACTGATTTGTGCGGGGGGTGGTTAGGTTACCAAACGGTTACTCGCATCTTTTTTATTGTTATTATTCGTTTTCAATCTAAACCGTTTGGGATTGTTTTCCCCTTTTCAAATTTCGACCAAGCGAGCGGTCTTCTTTCGTGCCGAGCAGCGGAGATTACAGCAGTGCATGGAACTGTTCTGTTTATGTTATGATGAATTGAACATGGGGGACCCTGATGTAAACAAGACGAAAGTGTTTCTCTGGTCTGCATCCCCTTAACAATTGTATGTATTGAGCTGTACTGTACCCATTCTGCAATCTGTTAATAAAGTTTTCAATCAATTCAATCAAACCAGCTAACAAGCGGTGGCTAACGGGACGGTTTGTTTTTGTTTGTTTTGTATTATCAACGCGTGGTTAGGTTGTTCAATTAGTTGATGCTAGTTTAAGTTAAATGGCGACACACTGACCTGTGCACAAAGAGGAGGCCGATTAACGTTCGTGATAAGTCTGGGGAGACACGCGAAGGGGATCACAACAAGGAACCATGTTGTTGTAGCGTTAGCTAGTTACCAAAAGCACGAGCAGTGAACTCCAAGACCACGTGACTGAACTCAAACTAGAAAGAAACAGACTAAGAAATGACGTAAACTCCATGATCAAAACTGCTAAAAAAAATTTCATCAATGACAAAACCGAGGAAAACAAAAATAAACCACGTGAACTTTGGAAATTACTCAACAATCAACTAGGCTGCAGTAAAAAACTCAAAACCAGGTTCTCAAACATAAACATAAAGACGGACAACACGCTCATCACAGACAAGCTGGATGTAGCCAATTACTTAAACACTTTCTTCACAAACATAGCCACAACACTGGTAAACAAACTACCCTCCCACTCAGGGCAGTATGGGGTAGAACACATAGTAGCATACTACAAGAACCTAGGCGTCCACAAAGACGACTTCAAACTGGAAATAGTAACTACAGATGAGGTACTCAAAAAACTGAGCGCCCTCCAACCAAACAAGGCCACTGGCCATGACAACATCCCCTCCAAATTCCTCAGAGACTCAGCAGCAGCCATCACCCCAGTCATCACACACATAATAAACCTCTCCATAAAACAGGGACACGTCCCCAAGGACTTCAAAATTGCGAGAGTAACACCCCTGCACAAAAAGGGCAGCAAATTAGACCCGGGTAACTACCGCCCTGTTTCTATCCTTACATCCATCTCGAAAGTCATGGAAAAAATAGTATACGAACAGATCGAAAAGTACCTTGCGGAAAAAAATCTAATCTACGAATTCCAATCTGGCTTCAGAACATCCCACTCCACTGACACATGCCTTCTCTACTTGAACGACCACATCAAACAAGAGGTGGACGCGGGCAAATACTGCGGCATGGTCATGCTGGACCTACAGAAGGCCTTCGACACTGTCAATCACACCATTCTGATTGACAAGCTAAAAGCAATTGGTTTTGATAGTTTATCAGTGAGCTGGATACAATCCTACCTGGAGGGGAGGGAACAGATGGTGGAAGTAAACGGTACACTATCCCCCCCCCTCACAGTGAGCTGTGGTGTTCCACAAGGAAGCATACTAGGACCGCTACTATTCCTAATTTATGCAAATGACATGTCGTCAGCTTGTGACTGCAACTTGTTCCTGTTTGCGGATGACTCAGCCCTGCTGGTCTCTGACAAGAACAAGTTACAGGTTGAAAAAGCCCTCAGCTCGGAACTAGGCAAAATCTGCATATGGCTCGCCGACAACAAACTATCATTACACATGGGCAAAACAGAGTCCATTCTCTTCGGTTCAAATAACAAACTCAGCAAGACCGACGGCTTCTCGGTTACAGTGGGTGACAATATTATCACAAGGAAAGATGAAATTACCTACCTGGGTTCCATCCTAGAGGCTAATCTTTCCTGTGACAAAATGGCATCCAATGTAATAAAAAAAGTCAACCAACGAACGCGATTCTTGTGCCGGATCTCCGCTCTGGTAAACAAGAATACCATGAGGACTCTAGCAGGAGCACTCATTCAAGGGTACTACGACTATGCTTGCACCTCATGGTACCAAAGCACCTCAAAGGCACTAAAAAACAAATTACAAACATCTCAAAACAAGCTAGTCAGACTACTACTTGACCTGACTCCTAGAACCCACCTCACCCCTGCCCACTTTGACAACCTAGGATGGCTTAGAGTAGACGACAGAGTACAGCAACTTGCAATGGGCCTGGTCTACAAGATACACTACGCGACCAAGGTACCCATGTACATGTCAAAATACTTCCCAAAGGTCAGTGAATACCACGATCACAACACCAGAGGGAGCTCCACAAATCATGTAAAACCCAGATTCGGATCAAACAAGGGACTAAACACGTTTCGCAATTATGCCACATCAATGTGGAACGCCCTGCCTAAAGCTGTAAAGGAATGTGAATCACTACCCACCTTCAAAAACACTCTCAAAAAACACCTACGTGAGACTGCAATTCGAAACTGGCCCCTACAAATGTCCTAACCTAGTTGTACAGTAAATTACCAAGTAAGGCTTTGTCAATATTCCAATGTACAGTGTAAAATGTGTGTGTGTCCCCTTCCCAACCCCCCCCCCCCCCCCCCCCACCTCCAATGTACAGCCCTCACCCAACCCACCCAACCCCACCCCACCAACCTCCTCCAATGTACAGTTTCTATGCCAAATGTATATACACTCCTTTTCTGGACACTTTTGTATCACAAACAGTACTGTATTTGCAAATCTGATATGTCATAAATGTATAGATGTAGCAGTACTGTCTATCTGTATGTCATGTATGTCATATATGTTATGATGAATTGAAAATGGGGGACCCTGATGTAAACAAGTCGAAAGTCTTTCTCTGGTCTGCATCCCCTTAACAATTGTATGTATTGAGCTGTACTGTACTGTACCCATTCTGCAATCTGTTAATAAACTTTTCAATCAATCAATCAATCCATGTTAGCTAGTAGCCACGTTAGCTAGTAGCCACGTTAGCCATATATATATCTATGATGTTAGCTAGTAGCCACGTTAGCTAGTAGCCATGTTAGCAAGACCACCCGCATTTCATTGTATACTTGTATGCCATGACAAATAAAACGCTTGACTTGACTAGCCACGTTAGCTAGTAGCCATGTTAGCCGAAGCTAACTGAAGCTAACGTTAGACCCAGCCGTTCTGCTCGGCGACAAAACGTCAGCTTAACGCCAGCTTAAACATTTAGACAACATGGTGGTCCCGTAATGTGAACGTTACCTGCGGTGTGGTTGTGTTCTGGCTTCGTGTTGTTGGTTGGATGTAGAATAGTTATGATATCACTGTTCTCCCGCAGAGCTGCTTTGTTTACCGCCGGAGAAGAAAAACAATTCATCTGAGAAACGACGAGAAGCGGAGGAACAACGCGCCTCACCGTAAGGTTACGTAGTGTTACGTGTTGTTACGTGATGACGTCAGTCGTGACGATCCCATATTATGCAGCGTGACCCAGAGGATACTATAAAAAGAAGGAAGGGTCGTCACGTCAGAATGAATGAACGAAAACTTTATTTAACAGATTGCAGAATGGGTACAATACAGTACGGCTCAATACACACAATTGTTAAGGTGATGCAGATCAGAGAAAGACTTTCGTCTTGTTTACATCAAGGTCCCCCATTTTCAATTCATATTGACATTTATGACAAGCTTGTGACTGCAACTTGTTCCTGTTTGCGGACGACTCAGCCCTGCTGGTCTCTGACAAGAACAAGTTACAGGTTGAAAAAACCCTCAGCTCGGAACTAGGCAAAATCTGCATATGGCTCGCCGACAACAAACTATCATTACACATGGGCAAAACAGAGTCCATTCTCTTGGGTTCAAAAAAAAACTCAGCAAAACAGACGGCTTCTCAGTTACAGTGGGTGACAATATTGTCACAAGGAAAGATGAAATTACCTACCTGGGTTCCATCCTAGAGGCTAATCTTTCCTGTGACAAAATGGCATCCAATGTAATAAAAAAAAGTCAATCAACGAACTCGATTCTTGTACCGGATCTCCTCCCTGGTAAACAAGAATACCCTGAAGACTCTGGCAGGAGCACTCATTCAAGGGTACTACGACTATGCTTGCACCTCATGGTACCAAAGCACCTCAAAGGCACTAAAAACCAAATTACAAACATCTCAAAACAAACTAGTCAGACTACTGCTTGACCTGACTCCTAGAACCCACCTCACCCCTGCACACTTTGCCAACCTAGGATGGCTTAGAGTAGACAACAGAGTACAGCAACTTGCAATGGGCCTGGTCTACAAGATACACTACACGACCAAGGTACCCAATACCCATGTACATGTCAAAATACTTCCCAAAGGTCAGTGAATACCACGATCACAACACCAGAGGGAGCTCCACAAATCATGTAAAACCCAGATTCGGCTCAAACAAGGGACTAAACACATTTCGCAATTATGCCACAAGAATGTGGAACGCCCTACCCAAAGCTGTAAAGGAATGTAAATCACTACCCACCTTCAAAAACACTCTCAAAGAACACCTACGGGAGACTGCAATTCAAAACTGGCCCCTACAAATGTCCTAACCCAGTTGTACAATAAAGACCAAGCATGGCTTTGTCAGTATTCCAATGTACAGCCCCACCCAACCCCACCCCACCTACCCAACCTCCTCCAATGTACAGTTTCCATGTCAAATGTATGTCAGTATTCCAATGTACATTGTCCCCCCCCCCTGCCCAACCCCCCCCCCCACCTCCAATGTACAGCCCCACCCCACCTACCCAACCTCCCCCAATGCACAGTTTCTATGTCAAATGTATATACTCTTCTTCTGGATTTTTTTAGTATCACAAACAGTACTGTATTTGAAAATCTGGTATGTCATAAATGTATAGATGTAGCAGTACTGTCTATCTGTATGTCATGTGTGTCATATGATGAATTGAAAATGGGGGACCCTGATGGAAACAAGACGAAAGTCTTTCTCAGGTCTGCATCCTCTTAACAATTGTATGTATTGAGCTGTACTGTACTGTACCCATTCTGCAATCTGTTAATAAACTTTTCAATCAATCAATCAATCACATACTCAACATACATGACATTTATGGCATAGGGACATACAGGTATTTAGTACTGTTACATTTGTGACATATACGATATTCAAATATACAGTACGGTTACCCATAGATCCTGACAGAGTATATACATATGGTGGGGAGGGGACTGTACATTAGGAGGGGGGGTGGGTGGGAGAGAAATATACATACGGTGGGGAGAGTATGTATACATACGGTGGGGAGGAGACTGTACATTAGGAGGGGGTGGGTGGGTGGGAGGGAAATATAAATACGGTGGGGAGAGAATATATACATACGGTGGGGAGGAGACTGTACATTAGGAGGAGGTGGGTGGGTGGGAGAGAAATATACATACAGTGGGGAGAGAATATATACATACGGTGGGGAAGAGACTGTACATTAGGAGGGGGTGGGAGAGAAATATACATACGGTAAGGAGAGAATATATACATACGGTGGGGAGGAGACTGTACATTAGGAGGGGGTGGGTGGGTGGGAGAGAAATATAAATACGGTGGTAGGGCTGCACGATTTTGGGAAATAATCGAATTGCGATTTTTCTGACAGATATTGCGATTGCGATTACATTTGCGATTGTAGACACCTGAATATGTCTAACAATAATTCAATGTGTCTAACGTTAATTCCTTGCATTCTCTGTGTTCACGATGACGTTGTGTAACTTGCTGACCCCTCTTGATCCTCCCTATCCTAACATTGACTTAATAGTGGGACATGATACAGGTACCGCCAGGGGGAGCTGGTGGCGACGTTGGGCAGGGGGACACAGGTGAAGAAGGATGGGCTCAGGGCTAGCGGAACTTCCTCTTCATCGTTTTCCAGAGAAGGAAGAGGTCGCTTGGAGCTGGAGCTCCGGACATCAAGCACGCGAGATATAAACCCAGTTACGAGCAGGCATGCAGTGGTGGTCAAACGCGGTTAAACGCCGTTTAGGCTACGTCACTGAGGCAGAATAGAATAGAATAGAAATACTTTTATTATCCCGTGGGAAATTTGACACTGCGAGCGAAGTGCGCGCAATGATGTGCACACGTGCACACAAAAATGACTTGTCGCGCCGTATACCCCGGCCGGCACTTATCACCTAGACTTTGCATAATAATAGGATACCGACAACCAAAATACAAGCCCTGTAGGTGGGGGGTTGCTTGATCTCCCGACTGGAAGGATGAGACAAGTTGTGCTTCAGTCTGAAGGAAACTGTCCTTCAGTAAACTAACTCTAAGTTACATTGTTAATTTAGTTTGTATTTACTTTTCTAGTTTAAGTTAATTCAATTAAAGAAATTGTAACTACAATTACATTTAAAACATTGTTATGCATAATAATCATCTGTTCTGTGCGCAACCGAGGGAACATGTATGCGCGTGCACGTGGTGCGGGAGCGCGCGTGCACGTGGCGTCTGGCCTTGGCCCATATTACAGTTACGAGGCGGGTTAGTAATGGAATATGCGATAGCTTAGCTTTCAGTTAATGCTAAAGAGACATTGTGAACGAAGAAGCAGACGAGCTACTGCCGAAGAGTGTGGTAGATATTGCACACGTTGCATTTTAGCTAAAGTATAGCCGTCATGACAGGGGGTCGTCCCAACCCACAGCTTAGCTTCAGTTAGGCCTAGGGCACAGTTTAGCCCGCGTGTCGCCCCACCCCTTCAGCCCAGCAGCGGACGTCACTGCACTGCACGCACCTCCAGCCCCTCCGAGCCGTTACCCCAGCAGTCACCTGCCTAACGTCTACCCAGCCTCGCCGTCTGCTATCACGGGACCTCTCGACGGCCATCTCACCACAGGGACGTTCGGTGGTGGGAGCAGGCCCGCCCTTGGTTAAGTACACTCAAGCCAGTTACAGTGAGCGCTCCGAGTGCTGGAACTTTATTGGTAGACATTCTCTTTGTGCGGCGCGGGCCCTTTAAGGGCGAAGAGAAGCAGTACTTTGAACTGACACTGGTAACAGTGTTTAGGGGCGCCCCGACATTTATTATTTTGGGGAAGCCGGCTATATATAGGACTTTTGTTTTCAACGTGGGCCCACTGTCTTTTGGTTGAATGTTGTTTAACCTTTATTTACCCAGGGTAGGTTCGCTGAGCACAGATGCTCTTTTTCAGCTACGCCCTGCTTCACACAGTTCCATTCATACCATTGGCCACTGAGCAACTCCACTGGAGCAGTTGGGGGTTAAGTGCCTTGCTCAAGAGCACTTCAGCGGCAGATTTTTCCTGCCGGTCCTGGGGATCGAACCGGCGACCTTCCGGTCACAAACCCGCTTCTCTAACCATTAGGCCACCGCTGCCCCCCAACGAACAAGTATCTAAACCCTTAAAGGGACGGGTTTTATTACTGTGTCTTGCCCAGTGTGGGAAGAACTTTAGTCATTACCGTAGAGCGAGAGCACTAGAGCTTTGATTCTTGTGTAAATACATGTCAAAAGAATAAGACTTTCAGTAAAAGAGAGCTAAATGGGAACACTGTGCGTGTCTGTTAACCCATTCTCTGCCACAACTTTGATCATCCTAAACCATTCCCTGCCAGCGCTATTTGTCTATGGAGATGTTCACCTTCTTTGCAGGGCTATAACCTTTTAAATTGTATTGCTAAATTGACATTACTATGGCCCATTCAACATCAATTATCTATCGTTCAGGATGTAGGAACGTTTTACTTTTTCATTCACACATTCATACAAAAATACCGTCTAGAGTATAAATATGTTTTTATCGTTTTCTGCAGTATTTCATAGAGCGTGAGATATAGGCATAAATGCATATATTAGATTATCAAATGCAGTTTGATACCGATCCATGCTATATTAAAAATGTCAACTGTACATGGTCCTAAACGTTATGACTTATCATCTGCGGGTGAACGGAGGGGTCGTTTATAATTCCATGACCGACGTTAAATGATTTATGTAGTATGGGTGATATATTGATCAGAGCAGTTTGTATCGAAAATGATAAAGAAAAACGCTGAAACTCACGTCAGTCTCCTCGTACCGTTGGGCGATGAGAGTGGAACAAACAGATCCCAGTTATGTGGTGGGGATCAAGGCGATCCAGTTCCGGTTTGTATAATACTAATATACGCCCAAATCATGTTGTTTATTGAGTTATGGCAACGATCCATGTCCACGGTGTGTGGATTGAGTCCCGGGACGATAAACGAGTGGCCGGACGGAATTAGGGGACGGACCGAGCTGAAACAGGCATTTCCGGTTTGGCAACTCGCCGATCGGCCACCAGGTGGCGGTATTGAAGCGTTGCAGAGTTGTGATGGCTCCCGCAGCATATGACAAGGCTCCGTGGGTGAAATATGAATTCCATGATGAAAATATGAAATATGAACTTGAAACACGCTGTACAGCGATATTGGCAGACAACGCATGGCGGGCAATAACGCTGAACAGCTATTTTGGCGGGCAATGGGTTAATGTGCATTCTGTCTAACCCCTTCCTTTCCGGGTAATGCTCATTATTGTTTAACCCTTTCCCCACCCCCTGCCTATGCATCATTGGGACAGGTCTCTACTCGCCAATCAGGAAGGGCACTGCTTTGGGGAGAAAGTATATCATCCATCATTACTGTCATCGGGTGTGGGAGGGCGCAGGAAGTATTGAGGGAAGTGTGGGTGTGTGGGGAACTACTGCGAGTCACCCTGGAGGGCAAGAAGGACCAGCGCACCACCCCTAGGTTAGTGAATCCTAGGCCCCATCCACTCCCTCTGCTAAACCTCCACTCCAATACTCCTGGCCTACAGTCGGGGACTCAGCCGGACCCAGATCTGCTGCATTCCCACTACCAGGTGGCAGTGTACATCCACTCCCATAAAGCAGGGATAATCCACCCTGCTACACGATTATACATTTTTTTAAGCAGCCCCACAGAGGTTTATTGTAAAATGCGGCTTGCATCTGGCCTACGCGGTGGGTCTGTTCGGGACACAGAGTCTGAAAATGTTTCTTTTTACCTGGGAATCGATACCGGTACCCAACGGTACCTTTTTTTCTGTACTTTACTCTCCCTCTCTGAAGTCTAAACTTCACAACACACAATCTAAAACCCCTTACCTCCCTCTCCCAAACTGTTCCTACAGCAATTTATTTTATGTTGCATGATCATGTATATTTATATTTATATTAAAAATGTCAACTGTACATGGTCCTAAACGTTATGACTTATCATCTGCGGGTGAACGGAGGGGTCGTTTATAATTCCATGACCGACGTTAAATGATTTATGTAGTATGGGTGATATATTGATCAGAGCAGTTTGTATCGAAAATGATAAAGAAAAACGCTGAAACTCACGTCAGTCTCCTCGTACCGTTGGGCGATGAGAGTGGAACAAACAGATCCCAGTTATGTGGTGGGGATCAAGGCGATCCAGTTCCGGTTTGTATAATACTAATATACGCCCAAATCATGTTGTTTATTGAGTTATGGCAACGATCCATGTCCACGGTGTGTGGATTGAGTCCCGGGACGATAAACGAGTGGCCGGACGGAATTAGGGGACGGACCGAGCTGAAACAGGCATTTCCGGTTTGGCAACTCGCCGATCGGCCACCAGGTGGCGGTATTGAAGCGTTGCAGAGTTGTGATGGCTCCCGCAGCATATGACAAGGCTCCGTGGGTGAAATATGAATTCCATGACGAAAATATGAAATATGAACTTGAAACACGCTGTACAGCGATATTGGCAGACAACGCATGGCGGGCAATAACGCTGAACAGCTATTTTGGCGGGCAATGGGTTAATGTGCATTCTGTCTAACCCCTTCCTTTCCGGGTAATGCTCATTATTGTTTAACCCTTTCCCCACCCCCTGCCTATGCATCATTGGGACAGGTCTCTACTCGCCAATCAGGAAGGGCACTGCTTTGGGGAGAAAGTATATCATCCATCATTACTGTCATCGGGTGTGGGAGGGCGCAGGAAGTATTGAGGGAAGTGTGGGTGTGTGGGGAACTACTGCGAGTCACCCTGGAGGGCAAGAAGGACCAGCGCACCACCCCTAGGTTAGTGAATCCTAGGCCCCATCCACTCCCTCTGCTAAACCTCCACTCCAATACTCCTGGCCTACAGTCGGGGACTCAGCCGGACCCAGATCTGCTGCATTCCCACTACCAGGTGGCAGTGTACATCCACTCCCATAAAGCAGGGATAATCCACCCTGCTACACGATTATACATTTTTTTAAGCAGCCCCACAGAGGTTTATTGTAAAATGCGGCTTGCATCTGGCCTACGCGGTGGGTCTGTTCGGGACACAGAGTCTGAAAATGTTTCTTTTTACCTGGGAATCGATACCGGTACCCAACGGTACCTTTTTTTCTGTACTTTACTCTCCCTCTCTGAAGTCTAAACTTCACAACACACAATCTAAAACCCCTTACCTCCCTCTCCCAAACTGTTCCTACAACAATTTATTTTATGTTGCATGATCATGTATATTTATTTTGTATTATAATTTTTTTTGTGTTTAAATATCAACATTATCTGGCAATCCTCAGTAAATACTATCAAACTCCTCTGATGTCAGACCAGATGAGATGTGTGCACACACACAGAAAAGGAGAATGGCTTAAATGATTTTAAAATACTTCAGCTAATGAAGTTAAGTTTATTATCATCAACTATCCAGTTTGTTTTTATAGTGCAACGTTTTTCTACTTTCTTTTCTACTGCGGCTGGTTAACACTCTCGTCTCACAGCAAGAAGGTCCAGGGTTCGATTCCCGCTTGGGGACCAGGTTTCCATGATGCCAGGTACTCAGGTGGGGTATCTCCCGGGCCTTTCTGTGTGGAGTTTGCATGTTCTCCCCGTGCTCGCAAGGGTTTCCCCCCCGATAAGATAAACCCAATGGAAAAACATGCACAACAGATCGCTAACACTGTGGCGTCCTTGACGAAGATGGACAGGAGCACTTGGATTGGTCCCCGGGGCACGGCTCACATTGACGCCCTATCTGCTCCCGGCTGCCCATGGGGGGAAGGACAACTAGTCTAGATGGAAATAGGGGTCCACGCGCACCCCCCGGAACTTTTTATGCCACCTGATTTTTCTTAATCCTTAAAGTGTCTACTTTCAGAATCTGCCAGGTGCCAAGCTGAAATAATGTCCGAAAGGCTCCATTTTTAACCCTTTATTGCACCTAACCCAAAACCGAAACATTAAAATTTGATGTAGTAAGAGGCATAACCTTTGAAGTAGACAATTTACAGAGCGAAATTAATAAAATTTCCCACACAATTTTGATCCTAGGAATTCAATGGGATGGTTATTGTTGACATTTGACAACAGTTTGACTGTATTTCTGGACAAAAACAGCTAGAAATGGCAAATAATTTGTGTATGACCAACTACCTTTTCAACACAGGGTGAATATAATGTTCACAATCAGTTTTTCTCTAATCCTTAAATGAAATGAAATTATTAAATACAATCTTGTTGGATTTATTTGTAACTCTTTATTGCACCAAAATCAAACATGAAAGATTATGTAAAGTGTGATATAATTACAACTTGAACAATGAATACATTTACCTTTTCATGTCACTACCAACTTGCTGACCTAAACTACTCATCAACCTCATCGTCACTGAAGAGATCTTCTAATTCAATTTCTTCCATCTCCAGCTCTTCATCCTCATGCTCGTACTCTCCATCCACTTCACCCACAGACAAGTTATTGTTGGCGTAATCGGTCACCTTGTCAAGGGCTGCATGCTCTTCTGACTCTGCTCTCTGAGCCAGTACCTCAACAAGAGAAGGAGGGAGGATGGGTCCAATTGCCCAGACCGGTTCCAACACCTCCTCTTCTCCTGTCTTCTCCCAGCCCATGCCTGGATCATGTGGTTTTGGGCTCTCGATTATTGCCTTGTCTGCTCTCTTATAGAAGGCGACTGTAGTTGGCTTGCTCGACATGTGGAATGAGACAGACCTTGGGGGGAGGCAGGCGTTCCAGATAGAGTCCAGGGCCCTCATTCATCAAGTTTTCTTGGAAAATGTTCTATTTCCACACGTAAGCACAGAATTTAGAATGTGTGCACGCACAAAAAAAACGGGATTTATCACACGTGCGTACACAGATCCTACGCACACCTGTCATGATAAATATCACCTTGGTCCTACGCCGAGGCTCGTGCACACTTTCACGTATTTGCATACCAAAACCGCCCCGATTAACCATATACGGTAATGGAACACCCCCATGAAATGTGGAAAAATGGACTAAACCGAGGGAAGCGTGTTATGAGACAGGCTGACAGACGTGTACGGTGATGTGGGATATGATATCTATTAACCATTGCTGCCTGGGCAGCGCAAACACTAATAAAGACCGTGCTGGAATATGACTGCCTTTTTCCGTTTTGTTTGATTAATACCCAGGGATTAAAGTTCTCCTCAATTTTATTCCAAATCGCGACGGATTTTCCGTCAATTTTCTACCTGCTGCATATGATTTCTAGAGGCATACAATCTATTTTGATGTCAGTATTGGGTAGCCTATATAAACAATAATACGAGAGCATATACAAGAACAATGAATCTCACTGCCATGTATGATGTAGCCTGCCTATGTGATCAATACAAACTGAATTCCATCATGTTTGTGTGCGGGAGCTCACAAGGCTGTTGTCACAATGGGTGGTACAGTAATAACAGTCTACACAATATCACGATGGACCATGCCATGTAGCCTATGTTCTATTATGACATGATCTGTGACGACAAATGTTCTAGAATGTTTGATTATGAGTCATAATTTATGACATCATACTCTGACAGCATGCCTATGATCAATAAAAACGCGAACTTGAATCCCATCATCATATTTACATAGTCTGTCCACTATCTTTATTACTTTGTTATTCCCCCTCCCCCCATCTATGTAAAGCGACCTTGCATGGGTCTCTTGAAAGGCGCTATGTAAAATGAAGCTATTATTATTGTTGTTGTTATTATTATTATCATGTCTGTGTGCTGAGCTCAGTGAAGTTTCAACGGAGTGAGGTAATCTATTCTAATCAACAAATTGAAGTAGAAAGCATTCCGTTGTGGCCAATCTTATTTGGAAACATGACACAAAATAATAGTATGTCGCTTTTTATTTGAAACAATATTTAATGGCGTTTGGAGGTGGGTGTTCTGCTTCTGCCCCCCGTGCCAAACAAGCAAGCCAACCTCTTGTTCCCGCATGAGCCCGTTATGAATGAATGAATGAATGAATGAATGAATGAATGAATGAATGAATGAATGAATGAAAACTTTATTTAACAGATTGCAGAATGGGTACAATACAGTACGGCTCAATACATACAATTGTTAAGGGGATGCAGACCTGAGAAAGACGTTTGTCTTGTTTACATCAGGGTCCCCCAACTCGAGTCCTCGATATCCTCGCGGACGGACCAGTATACCTTTATATCATATCATATTCATATTCATATCATAGTTTACTCTATCAGCCTACCAGCATGTAATACGTTCTTTGTTAGAACTCAACTCGTTATTATTTTGCGCATAGATTGCAGAAATACGGGGACGTTTTGATTTAGGCTTTGACACAGAATACAAGTCATGATATCACCCACACGATATATGCTCTGTGTCCAGAGCATGTATGCCTTTCATTCATTTAAGACACATTTATTGCAAGGGTTTTGTATACACATACACTCAACAAATAACCTCTGTCTGTTCTCGTTGCAATGCGTTTATATCGTGGGTGTTCATATGACTTGTATTCTGCTTACAGCTTCGGGGTTCCACTTATTACGTTTAACAATGGCAAAGCCTTTTAAATATAATCAAAACATTCCCGTATTTCTGCAATATATGTGCAAAATAATAACGAGTTGAGTTACGCGGAGCGCAGTCAGTGCTTATTTCCGCGTTGTAAAAATATTCTACCACCGGGCGCCAACTACGCATGGTCCGACCTGTGCTTAAATATACGCACAAAGTCAAGCACAAGTTCAAATAGATAAATCCCACACTTTGCTTAGAAATGATCGTACGCACGGATTACGCACATATCTGTGCGTACGTCACGTTGATAAATGAGGGCCCAGGACTTTGTCAGCGCCGACCATCTTTCTCATCATTTTCACCTGTACTGTGTCAACTGATGTCATCCGTGCTTGGCCATACATAATGCATGTGAAGCTCTCCATCTCCTCTTGAAGCTCATCAATGACCATCCAGTCTGCACCAAGCTGCCTGAAAGCTTTGTGGAGTTTAGGAGTCTTTTCCAGCTTCTTCAGGGGATTCACCTTGCCTTTGCCTTTAAAAGCGCTGGTACAGTCCTCCCCAGTAAAGACGTAGAATCCCAGCAGTGTGCTACAGTAGTCAGGGCCCAGTAATTCCTCAGCAGCAGGGGTAAAGTTGGCATTCTTGGGGAATTTGGGGCCAACTCTTTTGAATGCCAGTTCTCTGTCATCTTGGATGACCTGTCATAGAGAGGAAGGGACCTTTTCTTGGTGCTCACATGGCTCTCCTTCACTTCTTGAATCATGATTCCCCCCGCGCTGTTTACCACATTTGAACCATAAACGTTGGTGGTGATTCTGTTCAGGTTGTCCCACTCGCCGTGAAAAAAAGTGTCCCTCGCCAGTGAGGATTTGAGGGGTCAGGTTGGTGGACATCTCAGGAGGATGTGCTTTGGTAGTTTACACTTGCTGTTAGTTGCTGCTCGACACACATCTTGTGTAATCGAATAGACCAGCCTCTGCATCTTCTCACACTTTTCTTCATCAAGTGTCCCAGTCACCGCTGAGCTCAGAAATTGTACAAGATGCTCTGGGAGCAGTTCATCCATTTTCACATGGATGCCATGGTAGCTCCTTTGACTCTTTGAATGCCTCTTTTTTTTTTAATAATTTTTTTGCATTTTTACAGCTTTATTGGTCACGCAGGACCGACAGAGGAGAGGGCGAACGGGAGGAGAGGTGAGGGAGACATGCGACAAATAACGACGGGAGCTGGGATCGAACCCGGGTCGGCCGCGTAGGTGCGCGAGGCACTATGGTATGCGCCACGAGGGCGCCCCTTTGAATGCCTTTTTAATGTGAGAATTGAGGGTGAGTGCTGCTTCTTGTAGTTGATCAGATGTTCCAAGTTTGTACGCACATTTAACTGCTTCATCTACAGTAATGCTTGAGCTGTATATAAGGTTCAACTCAAGACGACCATGGTGTGGTACCTTTGAGAATGTGAGTTCACGAGATATGTCTTTGTCTCCTTGTAAACGTCTTGCCAATTTCTCACTGCGATATTCAGGATTAGGAAAACCTTCACCTTCCAGTGTCTTCCTGTACAAGTTGCACATGGATCTTAGCTGGACGACTTCTTTGTGTTCAATCACATTCCTAAGAATGTAATCCTTTACTACACAATAGGACTTGTCATGTGCTGCCATTTTCCGGGCCTGCGGGCTGTCAATGTTGTCTGCTGCCTTTTTTCCTCTCTTCCTTCCATGCTCATGGTTTTGGTACTCATTTTTGAAGTTATTTCTGCATATTGGATGATACTGAGCTGCCATAGCAAAGAGGTCCTTGCCCTGCACCTTGTGATAAAGTTCCTCTTTCTTCAATTCCTGTGCCCTAGGTTCGATAACTTTCCAGGCTGGTTCTTTGTGTTTCCAACTCTGAAACTTTTTTAGCTCTTCAGTCTTCCCCTTGAACTTGGTTGTTGTTTTGTCACAGAAGATACACTGATTTGGGAACAAGAAGGAACACCGAGCCCCTTCAGTTTGACTTGAGAGACATTTGAGATGGCGTAGGGAGTCCTTTATCGATGACGATGATTCACCAGATGTAGAAGCCTTTGACACTTGTAAATGATCCAATTTCCCTGTGAAGGTTTTGTAGCAGTTTTGATGATAGCCAGTTTTATCCAAAGGCAAGCCTTCTAACGTCAATGGTATTTGGTCACAAATATCCTTCATGCGGTATGGTGAGGTGGCTGTTTCGCAGAGTCTCATATCACGAACACTGTGTAGATACGATAGCTTCTTGCTTGCCCCCCCTTGCATTTGCAGAGCGTGATAAAATTACCATACTTAGATGTTGAGACATGTAAAATACATGTTATCGATCTAATCCTCTTTGGAGGCACTTCAGCTGTGTTACAATGTTTCCTTTTTCCCATTGTCAGCAGTTTATGAAGTAATCAGCCTGAATAAAGAAATTAGAAACATTAGATAGCTACCAACACTCTGAGGAGGACCAAATGATGAAGTATACAATGTTTCCTTTTTCCTATGGTTAGTATGAGTAATCAAACTGAAAATAAAGACAAACATTATCTAGCTACTAACTTAGCTAGCTACCAACACTATAGTCAAGAATGCAATGTTTTTTCCTTTTCCCTATTGTTAGTAGTGAGCAGTGGCGGTTGGAATGCCCCACGGGCCCCGAGGCGAGATTGACAGCTCGGGCCCCCCCCCCCCCCGATATTTATTGTATTATTAAATGTTTTTATTTTTTTTCCAACATGAAACAAAACATATCACAATACAATAATAATACGTCAAATGTATATACTCTCTTTTCTGGACTCTTTTCGTATCACAAACAGTACTGTATTTGCAAATCTGGTATGTCATGTATAGATGTAGCACTACTGTCTATCTGTATGTCATTATGTTATAATGAATTGAAAATGGGGGACCCTGATGTAAACAAGACGAAAGTGTTTCTCTGGTCTGCATCCCCTTAACAATTGTATGTATTGAGCTGTACTGTATTGTACCCATTCTGCAATCTGTTAAATAAAGTTTTCATTCATTCACCATGACATGTTTAGGTATTTGGCCAGATCCAGCTTGTCTGTGATGAGAGTGTTTTCTGTCTTTATGATTGACTATCATCATTAGATATTTCAGTTTCGTTATTACAGTAGCTGGCTAACAGTACTAACTGGCTAACAGTACTAACTGGCTAACAGTACTAACTGGCTAACAGTACGTTAGTTGACTAATACCAGAGTCAGAATTGGGTAATAGGCAGACTACTGGCAGTGATGCGACCTATGTTACCACATAACTTTTGTCATCTCTGGTACTATGCAGTGCACTATGCAAAACGGCAAAGAGATAGGTAATGTTCGTTAAGTGCCAAATTACCATCATCATGATACACCCTCACATAATTCACAAAGTGTTCACGTGCGCCACCCATGTGGTAACCTAGAAATACCATAGATTGTGGCTAGGTGGTAACGTATATGTTTTCTATGATCACTATGAATTGAAAATGGGGGACCCTGATGTAAACAAGAC
This sequence comes from Notolepis coatsorum, assembly GCF_963971535.1. Lineage (NCBI taxonomy): Eukaryota > Metazoa > Chordata > Actinopteri > Aulopiformes > Paralepididae > Notolepis > Notolepis coatsorum. The sequence goes on along the minus strand of NW_028173834.1, from coordinate 126,482 downwards.
AAACGTCTTTCTCTGGTCTGCATCCCCTTAACAATTGTGTGTATTGAGCCGTACTGTATTGTACCCATTCTGCAATCTGTTAAATAAAGTTTTCATTCATTCACATTACGTTAGTTAGCATCCAAGCTACCGTGATAACGTTAGTAGTTAGCTTACCTGCAATAATGTTGTCATCGTCCTGGACAGATAAGACTTGTTAAATCATAATATATCCACACTTTGTGCTGGTCCTCGGTAAATGTCCCCTTTAGCTGCTCGGCGTCGTCGGATTTTAATACACCATGGTAGCGGTGGTGATGTTTCAGGTGACTTATTATGTTGGACATAGCTTGTTGCCCAGCAACATTAGCAAGCGATATTTTTCTCTGATGTCGCGTTCACGTTACGTGGGAAGAAGCGGAAGAACCAGAGGACATCTCGTTGCTACAACTAGGAAGCCTTCACGCATTGACTCGATCAAAACGCCCACATCCATACTTCCGCAATTCGTGACGCGAAGTGGGAGATATCGGGGTCTATAAAAAATGAAATCCCATATGTCCTAGTAGGAATTACAACTAGGAGGCTGACGTGAATGGTTTTTCCCAGTCGGAAGCTGGTTCTTCCGATTCTTCCCACGTAACGTGAACGCAACATCAGAGAAAAATATCGCTTCCCACCTCCGCGCTGCTTGTGAGACTTACGTGGCTACGTCACAGCCAAGGAAAGGGAGCGCTGGATTTGTGCAAAACGCCCTGTTCCTAAACCACACGCTATCAGTCGTACTCGTACCACAGTACTGGCAAAACGGGAGGAGCCTAGAATCAAAACAAACGCACCAGTCCCAGTTGCCGTTACCAGTTGCCGTTCGATCCAGTCCCACACGCGAACGGCAACTCCATTCAGTCCCGGGCCTGGGCCCGGGCCCCCCTCCCGCCAGACGGTGGGCGGGCCCTAAGGCAGCTGCCTCTGCAGCCTCGCCTATAGCTCCGCCCCTGGTAGTGAGTAATCAGCCTGAAAATGCTGAAAAACATTAGCTAGCTATCAACTCAGCTAGCTACCAACTTAGCTAGCTACCAATTTAGCTAGCTACCAACACTACTTAGTCAAGATTACAGATGTGATTTCTGTAGACCTTTTGTTGAAGAATTACTTATAATAATTATTAATAATACTTACTAAGAAAATCCTTGAGATTGTTCCCAAAGAAAGCAGTAGGAGACCATCTGCAGGTAGCCAGGTACCAGGTAACCAACGGCAACCAACTGTCAACCAACTGCCGAGCCATCATCAGCTTGGTACCCAATATTATGCAAAAATTAACACTTCTAAAGTATTAGAAAAAAACTGATTGTGAACGAATATTCACTATGCGCTTTAAAAAATGAAAAGGTAGTTGGTCATACACACATTTTTGGCAATTTCTTGCTGTTTTTGTCCAGAAATACAGTCAAAATGTTGTCAAATGTCAACAATAACCATCCCCTTGAATTCCTAGTATCAAAATTGTGTGATAAAATGTATTAATTTCGCTCTGTAAGTTGTCTACTTCAAAAGTTATGACTCTTCTACATTATATTTAAATTTTAAAATGTTTGGGTTAGGTGCTATAAAGGGTTAAAAGTAACTAGCCTTTGAGACATTATTTCAGTTTGGTACCCAATATAATCTCAAAATAAACACTTGGAGGATTGAAAGAAAAACTGATTGTCAACAAATATTCACTCTATGCGTTTGAAAAAAGAAAAAAGTAATTGGTCAGACACACATGTTTTGCATTTTTTTGCAGTTTTTGTCCAGAAATATAGTCAAAATGTTGTCAAATGTAAAAAATAACCATCCCATTGAATTCCTAGGGTCAGAATTGTATGGAAAAATGTATTCATTTGTCTCTGTATGTTGTTTACTTCAAAGGTTATGCCTCTTCTATGCGAGGTTTGATGCTGGTAATAACAACACCAGCTCACAAGCCACGGCAATGGGGGGGGGGGGGGGGTCGGCTGCTGATGGAGGCGCAGTGTTCAGGGTAACAGAGCATGAGGTGAGGCGGACCTTTAAAAAAGTGAATATCAGGAAGGCAGCAGGTCCGGACGGCATCCCCGGCCGCGTCCTAAAAGTCTGTGCCGACCAACTGGCCCCAGTATTCACTGACATATTTAACCTGTCCTTAGAACAGGCTGTCATCCCCACCTGCCTGAAGAAGTCCACTATTATCCCTGTACCCAAAAAATCCAAGCCTGCTTGCCTCAACGACTACCGCCCTGTAGCTCTCACCTCCATAGCCATGAAGTGCTTTGAGAAGCTAGTAAAGGGCTACATCTGCTCCTCCCTCCCCATCAACATGGACCCCCTGCAATTTGCATACCGCCCCAACAGGTCCACGGAGGACACCATAGCCCATGTGCTGCACACAGCAGCATCACACCTGGACAAGAGGCAGGGGAACTATGTGAGAATGCTATTCATCGACTACAGCTCGGCATTCAATACCATAGTCCCCTCCATACTCATAGCCAAGCTCAGGGACCTGGGCTTGAACTATGACCTCTGCCAGTGGGTCTTGGACTTCCTGACTGGCAGACCCCAGGTGGTGAGAGCAGGCAACTGCACCTCCTCATCCATCACCCTCAACATAGGGGCCCCCCAGGGCTGTGTTCTGAGTCCCCTCCTCTACTCCCTGTACACACACGACTGTGTGGCTCAGCGGAGTAGCAATACAATCATCAAATTTGCTGACGACACAGTGGTGGTGGGCCTGATCTCTGCCAACGACGAGAGGGCCTACCTGGAAGAGGTCAAGGTCCTGGCGGGATGGTGCCAGGAAAACAGCCTCTCCCTGAACGTCAGCAAAACAAAGGAGATGATTGTGGACTTCAGGAGGTCGGGGGTCAAGGACTACAGCCCCCTCAGCATCGACGGGGCACCGGTTGAGAGAGTCAACAGCTTTAAGTACCTCGGAGCCTACATATCCGAGGACTTGACATGGACCACACACATTGACAGTGTTGTGAAGAAGGCACGACAGCGCCTCTACTTCCTCAGGCGCCTAAGGAAGTTCCAAGTCAGTCAGAAGATCCTTAAGAACTTCTACTCATGTACAATAGAGAGCATCTTGACCGGCCACATCACCTCCTGGTTTGGGAATAGCACTGCACAAGACCGAAGCAGACTACAAAGAGTGACACGTTCAGCCGAACGCACAATTGGAGGGGGGCTCCCCACCCTCCAGAACATTTACAACAAGCGTTGCAAGGGCAAGGCTAAGAGAATCATTAAAGACTCCAGTCACCCGAACTGCCTCTTTGAACTGCTGCGGTCAGGCAAGCGATACCGGAGTCTCAAGGCGAGCACAGAAAGACTCAGAAGAAGCTTCTATCCCCAGGCCATCAGGCTGCTAAACGAACAATGAATGAACACTACACAACAACAACCACCAAACGCACATAGCACACACTCCACACACTTTATAGCACACACCCACTTTAAACAAACACACTGTAGCACCCACTCCCCACACTTTATATTTATTGATGAAGGATTGCACTACAACTCGTACACCCTACTGTAAATTGTACCTAAATTGTACCTCATCCCATTTCTGCTTTGCACTAGATAGTACTGTACATTAGTACACTGCATAGTATTGTATATTATATGGTAACTCAGAACATTGTACATATGTCTATACCGAACACTGTGACCTCTTTTTCTTCTTCTAAATTACATGTATACTATGTTTGATACTATCTTGTCTAGCACAGTCTCTGGAGCGTAACAGTAAGAAGCATTTTGTATGAAAGTATTCTGTACTTCTGTATGACAACTATTAAAGAAACTTGAAACTCTTACTACATCAAATTTTAATGTTTCGGTTTTGGGTTAGGTGCAATAAAGGGTTAAAAATGGAGCCTTTCGGACATTATTTCAGCTTGGCACCTGGCAGATTCTGAAAGTAGACACTTTAAGGATTAAGAAAAATCAGGTGGCATAAAAAGTTCCGGGGGGTGCGCATGGACCCCTATTTCCATCTAGACTAAACGGGATGGGAAAAGTGCAGAGACATTTCATCGGCGACTCAGTGCATGTGTGTGTGTGTTCCTGTGGGTCGCCCATCTCGCGTGTGTGTTAAAACTGCATGACAAATAAAGACTTCTAATCTAACAATTACTTTTCTACATTAATTGAACCAGTAGAGAGAGAGAGCCCCCCCCCCCCCCCCCGAGCCTCGCTCCCCCCCACCCTTTCCGTACTCAGCTCAGATGTGTTCTGTCTTGAGCAGGGTTAGCTAGGAACAGCTTTCTCAAGCTTCGCACCTTGGGTATGGAATGGGCTACAGGACCATTAACCACGTAGACACCCCGGTCTCTCTTGGTGAATTTAAATCTATTACATAACTTCCTACAAGAAGAATGTTGCTGCTTTCTGTAGTCGGGTCCCAACTGCAAAATTACTGTATTACCCTGTATTATACACGTTTACTATCATAGACTATTCTGCTTTGTGTTTACATGTGATGTATTGTATACATGCACATTTATTATGTTCTTGTGTGATGTATCGCACATTTTATTGCTGTGTGATGTATTGCAAATGTTATTGCTGTCATCTTGGCCAGGTCTCCCTTGCAAAGGAGATCTTGTATCTCAATGGGACTTCCTGGTTAAATAAAAAAAAACTTTAATTGCAGGCCTGGCGATTTTTTATTGCATACTTTCAAATCGCGATTTCGATAAAAAAATCGATTAATCGTTCAGCCCCAGTCCAATATAACGGAATTAGTTAGCTCATAAAATTTGTATTATAACAGACTGCTGTTAATGTCGGGCCGACTGCCCACAGACACCTATTTGATTTCAAGTCAGCAGCAACACGGAGTCTCGAGGGACTTAACCTGTTAAGCCTTATCATAAATCGATCAATAGAGACCGTATTAGATCCCCAATTATCATATCATGGGGTATCAATGGAAAGCCACACTCATTGGCTACAACCCTGTGCAAAGATTTTCGAAATGATTGACGGAGCTATAGAGCCCCGGGAGTCGGGGGTGGTAATGTGTACTTTTGCGTACTTTGGGGCACGCCTCACATATCGGCATGTAACTCGAGAACCGCAGAACGGATTTTGTCACCTGAAAGGGCAATCGACAGGCAACAAATAGGGCTTTAATTCTATCCATATATTGTATTAAAAGAAATGCACAACCGAGCCACTAGAGGTCGGCAAAGAATCGTCCACATGTGGGCCCTTGGATGTTACGAGGTCAATATTTTTTAATATTTTTTTTGTAGCCAAGAGTAAAGACCATAACCCTATCAAAAACAGTAGTCAAAGTGTATATTTAAATTTTTACCGATGTTTTATGCGATTTATCGGAAATACAAATTTATCGGAAAATGCTAATTATCGTAAAAACCGCAAGAAATTACTAAATCCAAATTCAACCCTGCCATTGGAAAGAGGAGCATTTTCCCTATCCATAGATGTATAATTTGACCATAATAAGGTCAAGGTCAAGTTCAAGGTCAAATATGAATTTATAATTAAAGTCAATTATCATTAATTACTGTATCTACAAATCCTTCTGTTTAATCATCTTCCCGCGGTTCATTTGCTTAGATTTTTTGTACACATGATCTCAATAAGGTGGTGAATGAGCTCAGTGAGCATTTTCTCCTACCCGTATCAATTTTTGATCAAAGATGCAAAAATCATAAATCATAATTTATATTCTGTTATGGTTTGTAATGCGACCCCAATTGCACAACACAGACAGGTATTCAGAGTTAGCCAAAACGAAGGGCGTATTTATTAAACAACAGAAAAAGGCAACACTGTTCCTTTAAGGGTACATTTGACTAGAGTCCAGGAATCATGAACAACAAAAAATGCAGCACTGTTCCTTTAAGGAAAAAATTTACGTGAAGAAAAACGAGTCCTCTCAAGGCAAAAACAGTCAACGTAATAATGTCGCGGTTTGGAGTGCCGTCAGTTAAGGACTCACCAGGGGGCAACTGCCGAACGGGCAATTCAAAACACGGATCCCAGGAAAGAGAGCGAGCGCCCAGGGAAAACATCCATGGGACGGTGGGGAGCAATGCAACGTCTCACACAGGAGAACACGGGAGTATACGGCACAGGGAACCTCCACAGGAGCGGGAGGACGCCACCGACATCTCACACAGGGGACACGGCAGTAGGTGGTAGGAAGTAGGTGGCACCACGTCTCACACAGGGGACACGGCAGTAGGTGGTAGGAAGTAGGTGGCACCACGTCTCACACAGGGGACACGGCAGTAGGTGGTAGGAAGTAGGTGGCACCACGTCTCACGCCGGAGACGCGGCAGTAGATGGTGGTAACAAGATGACCCGGCAAGGAGTGGAAGGGAGTCTGCAATACTTGTACTCTCATCCGAGCTGATTGCAAACTCCTCTCAGGTGCGTGAAGCAGAAAAGCGGCACGCCCCCTCGTTGGGCAGCATGCAGTCCTTTCCAGCCCTCACATATTCTCCTTTTCTTCATTACAATTTACTCAGCCTAGTAACAGACACAATATTTCTGACACTGGAAATACATACCCCCAGGTCCCTAGATGTTCCTAGATACCAAGAACATGCAAATTGACCTTGCAGAAGTGGAGCAATCTTCCATTTACTTAGGCATGTACCTTTAGGCGAAAACGGTCTACAGATTAATGACTGTATACGCAAAAGTAGCCTAGTTTTAAGTAAAAATATTATAAATCTACATGCCTTGAGGATGTCATTCTTTATATAGTCTGCCTATCAATTGTTTTTAAGCTCAATAAACTGACCGGAATTTCTCACATTTGTCCGGGAGATTGAAATCTTCCAGGACACGGAGACCGGCCCCAATATTTTCTAACGGAAACCCTGCTATGTTCATATCGGTGAGCACAATTTGTAACACAAAAAGAGAGACGTGTAGCCTATTTATTTATTTAATATTTTATTTTATTAATTTTATTATTATTATTTTATTTGTTGCCATGCCTAAAATAATAGTCAAGCATAGGGCTAAAACATTTTCATAAACAATAATATCATTTTTTGTTATATGGTTATAATAAAAGCTTTTCTATACATTTGTCTGATTGATTGATTGATTGAAAACTTTATTAACAGATTGCAGAATGGGTACAATACAGTACAGCTCAATACAACAACAGTGCTAGCCTAAGACTGGAGGAAGAAGACCAGAAAAATACTTTCAGCTTTTTTACATAAGTGTCCTCCATTTTCAATTCATCAAAACATTTAGAGACATACCAATATACAGTAGTTTCATAAAATGTATAAAAACTTTTTTTTTTTTTTTTTTTTAATTATTTTTTGCCACAAATAGCGGTATCATATCGGCCGATTGTGTTAGTTGAACAATCGGTATCGGTCGCAAATTTTCATATCGGTGCATCCCTAATGGATACTCTCCTTCACCCGAGAATGGACGCACCTTAATAGTATAGGATTACACCTCGAGTTTAATTTAACCCCCCCCCCCCCCCCCCCCCCGAAATTGTCCAATCTCTAAGTGGCTAGGACGAGGTCATCCACTGTAATGGGTTGACTTGTTGAACCCTGGTAGTGTGAGACTTGACGAGAATATAGAAATGACCAAAAGAAAGGAGGTATTTAGACTATTGAGCCACAGTCCACCACCCACAGCAGGCCCAGCTCGCCTCACAGCACCATGACTCACTTCCTGACGGGGCATGTGTGTAGAAAATGCACATTCACCTATTGTCATCCGTCTCCAGTCATTCACTATAGACAACAAGGGTCAAAGTTGGGAGGGGGGTTGGGGGGGGGGGGGGCTATCAAATCATCTGGATGTTTTCCAAGTAGGTTCAACAAATGTATCCGAGTTGGGGCAGAAAAGTTCAACATTTTTCATCTACAGTTCAATACTGCAAAATTAAAGTGACCGGTTACTGGAACTCCCGCCACTTGCATTAATGATATGAGTTATTTAAACGTCCCTGTGTTGATCCCTCTCCCTCACGGGCCTAGTTGTAACCTAAAACCAAGAGGCTGTGACACAGCTCATAACTCTGTTGACTGGGGTCAGTAGTATTTCCCAGATGAACACAGAGAAGGTGCATCGTTTGTGTGTGGTCCCAAAAACACAAGGAGAATGTGCAGCTGACACTTGCAGCACAAACACAGCCTCGCCAGTTCAAATGTCAACACGAATGACATTACTCATTATTCATGACATGACATAACATTACTATGCGGAATGGCTAAATGTCATTGTGGTTTGGTTTGATTATGAATGTGGACGTCAAATAATAATGAAAACATATAAATGCAATGTCCGGTTACACCTATAAGCCTACCTGATAATTGAGCATGTCTTGGTACTAGGCAGTTAGCTCAGTGGTTAAAGTGGGGTCCTGTAGGGGGTGCCCAGCAAAATGGGGAATGTTAATTATTTATGAATTAATAATAATATCACTAATATATTCTTCACTATAAGTTAGTACAGTGAAAACGTGTATAAACACATCACCTTGCCTCACTGCAGCGCATCACTGAGCGCAGGGTGACAGTACTATCAACCCTTCCTGGACTTTTACTTTATTCTTAAATCGATACTGTACAATTCCACACTCTTTACTGTACACTTACTGTATATTTTGACTGTATGTGTTATATTAGAATGTATATACATAACATAGAAAATGTATATCCCGGACCGTATTTTATTCTTAGTCTTATTCGTGACTTTTGTTTTTAATTTGACTACCTAAATGTTTACCGTGAGCGATCTGTAGTGCCAATGAATGAATAAAGTATTTCTTTTTTTTTTATCTACTTTTTTCTCCCATTTTCAAATTTTCTCCCATCCCAATTTCGTATCGTCCAATTCTACCCTCCACTGTCTCGAACGCTGTTAGGCCATGCCTCCCACAAGCCGGCTGTAATGTGGACGAAGCCTTACATCACGTGTCCCCTCCGGTACTCGAGGAAGCAGCCGGCGCATATTTTCACCTGCACAGCGCGATCTCTCAGCGGTGGGGGTCTGCGTGGGAGGGACACGCCGCCCCGTCGCTTCCTGATTCTGCTGCGCAGGCGCACCAACCGACCTGTAGGAGTCGCTGTCCACAACATCCGATCCCCACCCCTAACACTGCCAATTGTGTTAGTATGAACGACCAGCCAAGCTGATAGCAATGCGGAGAGCTGGGCTCAAACCCAGCGTCTCCTGCATTGGTGGCGAGCGCCTTGCCCACTACACCACCTAGCCTCCCTGAATAAAGTATTTTTATTCTATTCTAAGAATGACCATTCTGCTCTTCCCAGTTCTCTCTCCCCTTACAGTATACAGTTATGGAATTCTGGATTAAATCCTATGTGATAACAAATATATTTTCAGATGAGGGTCCTTGGACGATTAACATTAACATTAGCTCAGCACAGCTGTACCCCTCCACACACTGAGCTAGCTAGCCTGCTAACGCCGGTTGGATGTCTGGATTTTAAACAAAAAACAATCAATTAATTTAGTATCGAGCAGGAAAATGTAACGTCAGGTCTGAATGTGGTGCTAAAGCAATGTCCAGATATGAGACAATTCAAACTGATTTATAAGGAAATGATATTCACGAGGTACAGGGATGAGGAAGGGACTTGATATTCACGGGTGTTTACATTACACCCAACCCCACCCCACCTACCCAACCTCCCCCAATGTACAGTTTTTACGTCAAATGTATATACTCTCTTTTCTGGACTCTTTTTGTATCACAAACAGTAGGGGAGAGTGGGGTGAGTAGTGCCACTTTTTACTTAAAGTGCCTTTAAAGCAAGGGGATTACAGTAATGCCCCCAACTAAAATATGTACATATAGTTTAGGATGTTGTGCATCCCTGGGGACAATCACTTTGGATCTTAAATAAACTGTTTCAGAAATATAGCTTTAGAAAAGAAAGTGGTTTTGTGGCACAACTTGCCCCCGGTGCGGGGTAAGTTGTGTGGTAAACAAGAATACCCTGAAGACTCTGGCAGGAGCACTCATTCAAGGGTACTACGAATATGCGTGCACCTCATGGTACCAAAGCACCTCAAAGGCGCTTAAAACAAAATTACAAACATCACAAAACAAACTGGTCAGACTACTACTTGACCTTACCCCCAGAACCCACCTCACCCCTGCCCACTTTGACAACCTAGGATGGCTTAGAGTAGACGACAGAGTACAGCAACTTGCAATGGGCCTGGTCTACAAGATACACTATACGACTAAGGTACCCATGTACATGTCAAAATACTTCCCAAAGGTCAGTGAATACCACAACCACTACACCAGAGGAAGCTCAACAAATCATGTTAAACCCAGATTCGGCTCAAACAAGGGACTAAACACGTTTCGCAATTATGCCACATCAATGTGGAACGCCCTATCCAAAGCTGTAAAGGAATGTGAATCCCTGCCCACATTCAAAACCGCTCTTAAAGAGCACCTACGGGAGGCTGCAATTCGAAACTGGCCACCGTAAATGCCCAAAACCCCCACCACCTCCTAATAGACAGTCTCCTCCCCGCCGTATGTATATTTCTCTCCCACCCACCCACCCCCTCCTAATGTACAGTCCCCTCCCCATCATATGTATATACTCTGTCAGGATCTAGGGGTAACAGTACTGTATATTTGAATACCGTTTATGTCACAAATGTATCAGTACTAAATACCTATATGTCCCTATGCCATAAATGTCATGTATGTTGTGTATGTCATAAATGTCTATATGAATTGAAAATGGGGGACCCTGATGGAAACAAGACAAACGTCTTTCTCAGGTCTGCATCCCCTTAACAATTGTGTGTATTGAGCCGTACTGTATTGTACCCATTCTGCAATCTGTTAAATAAAGTTTTCATTCATTCATTCATTCATTCATTCATTCATTCATTCATTCATTCAGTGTAAACACTTCTACTTTTAACAATATAAGTCAGGGTTTGAAGTGGTGTTTTGACAGTTGTGTCAGAGAGAATTAGAAAATCAGAGCGGTTTCAACTTTAAAGCCCAATGGTCAAATCTGGGTCGGATAAGAGTGTTACTTTATCTCTTATGTGTGTGTTAAATGGTACATAGTGCATTTATATGGCGCTTTACGATTTTGTTCCTCACATTCACCCATTCACTCACACACGAAGGTGCAAGATTACAACCTGCTCATTGGGAGCAATTAGGGGTTACCTTTTCTTGCTCAATGACACTTCGACATGCGGGGAGGATTACCAGACCGCTCTACCTCCTGAGCCACTGTCGCCTCATGTTAGGAGTTGAGTTGGAATTCAGAATCAATACGTGCATGTAATTCACGGTCATGACCTGAAACTATGAATGAATGATCATTGTATTTATATAGTGCTTTTCTAGACACTTAAAGCACTTTACAGTGTAGGATGTAAATGGCCTCCTTCCCCACTAGGTAGCACCCAACCTTGGGCTACAGGCTCAATGGCTGCGAGACACTGGCACCAGGCACACATCACACTACACAATGGCTGCAAGGCTCCGGAAACGGGGATTGATATCAGCCAATTAACCCATTCTCCGCCAATGACGTGTTAAGGCGGCTTTCTCCGCCATGCGTAATCTGCCAATGAGATCAATATTTCATATTTTCGTCATGGTATTCACATTTCACCGACGGAGTCTTGGGTGATGCTGTCTGGGCCATCACAACTCTGCAACGCTTCAATACCGCCACCTCGTGGCCGTTAGACGAGTTGCCAAACCGGAAGTGCCCGGAAGTGCTCGTCCGTCCCCTATTTTCGTCCGGCCACTCGTTTATCTTCCCGGGGCTCAATACAGACACCGTCGATATGGATCTTTGCCATAACTCAATAATCAACATGATTTGGACGTGTATTAGTAATATACAAACCGGAAATGGATCGCATCGATCAACATCCCATAATAGCGATCTTTTTGCTCCACTCTCATCGCCCAACGCTACGAGGAGACTGGGGTGAGTTTCAGCCTGTTTGTTTACCATTTTCGATACAAACTACTCTGATCAATATATCACCCATACTACATAAATCATTTAACGTCGGTCACGGAATTATAAACGACACCCCCCCCCCCCCTCCGTTCACCAGCGTCGATCGGTATCAAATTGCATTTGATGATCTAATATATGCATTTATGGCTATATCTCACGTTCTATGAAATACTGCAGAAAACGATAAAAACATATTTATACTCTAGACCGTATTTTTGTATGAATGTGTGAATGAAAAAGTAAAACGTTCCTACATCCTGAACGATAGGTAATTGATGTTGAATGGGCCATAGTAATGTCAATTTAGCAATACAATTTAAAAAGTTATAGCCCTGCAAAGAAGGTGAACATCTCCATAGACAAATAGAGCTGGCAGAGGATGGTTTAGGATGGGTACAATGCCCGGCAGAGAATGGGTTAAGGGGAAGTGATGAGGTGGCCTTGATGTCAGAGACCTGGTGGGACCAGGTGGGTTTGCAGGACTGGAGTTTTGAGAGAAACTTTGGTCTCGGTTGACCAGGTGGAGAATGTCAAGTCTGTTTGACACTGTGGTCTTAGTTGACCAGGTGGAGAGCATTAATAATAATAATAATAATAATAATAATAATAATAATAATAATAATAATAATAATAATAATAATAATAATAATAATAATAATAATAATAATAATAATAATAATAATAATAATAATAATAATAATAATACACTTTATTTGTATAGCACCTTTCATACAAGAATTGCAGCTCAAAGTGCTTCACAACAGAAAAAAGACGGGCACAAAATGAGCACATGAAGTGCAGACATATAAAATCAGTTTTTCACATTAGGATCTAACATCCCAATAGGCCACCTTGTTTATTGTTTACTTAATAATTTGGTTTGTATCTCCTCTCTCTCTCTCCGTGCTTCAGCCCTCTTCTGTCTCGCACGTCGCCCAGGTCCTCCATACTGTTATGTAGGACAAGTTGCTTAGTTTTACTTACATTCATCTCTTTTCTTTTATAATATCTTTTTATTAGTATCATCGAATTACAACAAGTTGCAGCATGAGGGTCAACATTATAAAATGTGCTCACAATCTACAGCAAGTTGTCCATGGTTGAACTATTCCCATTTATTTCTTATTTTTCCCCCTTTGCTATTCCTTATAAAGTTAACCTGTTTAGTTTGTTTGAAGTAAAGCATCTACCCACCCGCCCCGACACGAAACAATAATAATAACAACGAATGTATACATCTACATTTAGTCATTTAGCTAAGTGTTGAGTGCTACAGTGTAGGTTAGTATATTAGGACAAGTGCATGACAGCAAGGTTATAGTTAGGGTTAGAATTTCTTTTTTTCTTCTTCATTTCAGATAATGGAATGAACGAAGAAGTGCGTCTTTAGTCAACGGCGAAAGATTGGACAGGTTTCGGCTGTCCTAACTGTGGTGGGCAGTTCGTTCCACCATTGTGGGGCAAGGACTGAGAATAGGCGGCTTCTCCTTGATGACCCTCCCGGAGCTCGGATAGGAGTGGGTCTGAGGCGGCCAGAAGATGCAGAGCGTAGGGGTCTTGAGGGTGTGTAGTTAAAGACCATTGACCGGAGGTAGGCGGGAGCCGTTCCCTTTGCCGCACGGTATGCCAGGTCGAGGGCCTTGAAGCAGATTTGTGCAGCAATGGGGAGCCAGTGCAGGTCCCTAAGAAGTGGGGTGACATCGGCCGACTTCAGTAGGTTTGAGATCAGGCGGGCCGCTGCGTTCTGAATGAGTTGAAGAGGCTTGGTGGCAGTGGCCGGGAGGCCAGCAAGCAGTGTGTTGCAGTAACATGGGTCTGACAGCCATCACTGGTATAGAGTGTCTGGTTCTGGGTATGAATGTTATAATACACTAAAATGTATTGTGCCAAAATGTCTGGTCAGTAACATGGGTCTGACAGCCATCACTGATATATAGTGTCTGGTCAGTAACACTGGTCTCTCGGTCCCTCCACTCTGCAGTAAACAGATATATATATATTTTTTTAAATCCTCTCTTTCTCCGATTTTTCTGTTTTCTCCCCGTCCCAATTTAGTCGTTGTGCCAATTCCCCCCCCTCCCCTACCTGTTTGTTGTGTGCATGTTCTCCTACTGGTGGTACAAGGGAATCCTGAAGGCATCCGCACGCTTCCTCCGATACGCGCGGCGACAGCCAGTGACTCTTCTTTCACCTGGCAGCGAGGACACTCATTGGTGAAGTGTAACACGTGGGAGGTCACGCTGCCTCCATCAAGTCCTGCCTCCGCTGAGCAAGCGCCCAGACCTGACCTGTAGGCGTCGCTGTCCACAACGCCAGATCCCCACCCATGACTTGCCCTCCCCCTAACCCAGCCAAACGGGAGTCAAGACAGCAGTCTCCTTCATTGGTGACGAGTGCAATCTCCGCTACGCCACCTGACCGCCTAAATTAAGAGGATTTAAGGGGAGCTAAGAGGATTTAAGCGGATCTATGGGGAGCTAAGAGGATTTAAGCGGATCTATGGGGAGCTAAGAGGATTTAAGAGGAGCTAAGGAGAGTTAAGATGATTTAATTATGCAAAATGTGCAGGACTTTAAGGGGTTAAGAGGAGCTAAGGAGAGCTAAGATTATTTAAGGGGAGCTAAGATGAGCTACAGTAAGAGGAGCTAAGCTTTGATAATATAATTATTGAGGAAATATAAGAAACAAAAACATTATAACTGTTGACCTTTACCTGCTGATTATCACAGAACCCTACATTGAATGAGTAGTTGAGTCTGGAAAACAGTCTGTTCTTATACAACTGAGCCAATAGTTGAGCAGTTAGCTGCTTTGAACTGATTGGCCAATCAGAATAGACACCCCATCCATCAAACACAAGGTGATAGGTCCTCTTATAATCATCTTGGAAGACAACTATTATGATACACTTTGTAAAATCACTATGTATGTATGCAGTATTACACCTGCATATATTTTTGTTTTATTTGTACTTATCGTACTTTCATTATTTCAATATTCTCTCTCTTACAAGATACTGGATGATCAGAATTTAGCCCAAATCCTTAAATATTGACATATTTCAGGTTCCAAACCAAACACAATCCTCAGTGGGACTTTTAATTTAAGTGTCTTTAGTATTCATTTGATTTATTCCATGGTTTTTAATAAACATTGAGTCTGACATTACTTACATTACTGACCATCCAGTTGGCTGGTGAATGAAAAGATTATGGCATCAGATTACAAAAAAAAGGAATTTGTCAGACCAGGATAGTGTCTAACAGGGAGTAATCTGGTTGGAGATTTAATTTCAAGATGCATGAAACATAACTGGTTTATTTGATCAAATGTTGACGTGATGTATTTAAATTTGATATTGATAAATTAATTTCCAACATTGGATCAGCATTCCCAGGCCTACCGAACACAGGAATAATCTGTTTCCTATATAATGCTGCTATGTTCCATTTCAACCCAATACTGACCAATGGGAAATATTAACATTTATTTTTATCAAATAAGCACCAATCCCCACATTGCCTGTGTTCAAATCCATTGATTTAAATTCACTTCAATTTTAAGTTACCATCATGGAATCACCTGAAAGTCTTGATGCTGCTGCTATTGCAAACTATGTGGACACTCTGCTCCAAAGACTCTGTAATGAAGCATGTGGCAAAACAGGAGAAGGATGTTTAGGGTTTCCACCCGTCTCATAAAATACAGAATTGTATTTGACAATAAAATCTTGAGTTCTTCCTTAGTGACTGGTTGAAGTTCAAAATAAACTATATTCATTCAGTTCCGTTTAGAATCAATACAGGACGTGATATGTTCCCTATTGTCATCCCACCCGGGGATCAGGGTCAGAGCCAATCAGAGGCAGAGTAGGGGCGCGGCACCGAGCATTGGAAGGAAAGGATGGCAGACTGTCATGTAAATTGAGGCGTAACGTTAAGCTATTGCCCATCAGAGGTATTTGGGTAGCTTTTCAGTGAGAACAATGCTACCACCATTTCAGCCTGGTTTGGTTTAAGTGCCATTAAACCATCTGTAGGGTGCTCCAGTCTGCTCCCATTGACTTTTAAATTGCAAATAAATTAAGAGGAGTGTATCCCACTGCTATACAAATGCTTATTACGTTATGCCCGGGCCATTGGCTCTGGTATGTCATCCGTATTGTTGTGTTTTTAGAAGGAAATACATGCGATTGAACATGTCCCCATCAAGCTTCTCAACAAAACCAAAACAAATAAAATGCTTTAAAAAACATCAATAATCTAATGGAATCTTTAACTTGTTCAACATAGTACTTACATCTTTTCATCCTAAATCTAGTAACACTGAGTTGAGACTTTTCAATGGAAGAAACCAAGGACATATCATTAATCAATTATGTAATTTTACATAATGAATAAATGTGAGGCTTAACAAGTCCTCCACCTGTCCTAGGAAGGCAGAGTGCATCTCATTCTGTAGTGACAAACCCTCTTCACCCTGAGACCTGAAGACATACAAACTTCTCTTAGGCATTTGGTGAAAATGGCCAATAGAGAATGTTAAATACTTAATCTAAAAATAACACTGACAGGACAGTATTGATGTAATACTTTTTTATTTGCATACAGTCAACAAATAGACAGAGGTAAAGCATGGTCCAACAAAAATAAATGGAATAATAAGACTGGCCTCTGATAGCACATGGTCTGAAAAATACTGTACATTTGAACCATTTCCAGAGTGACTGAAGCCCTTCCCACATTGGTCACAGTGGTAGGGCCTCTCCCATGATAAGCATCATATTTTGAGTAACATAATGAAACCATTGTAAAATACATATTTTACATCTACAAGGCTTACAACTTGTGGGTATAAACTATTTCCATATTCAAATATGTGATATTACGGTTATTTGGCATAAAGGTCCACTATGGAGATTTGTTTTCATTTATAATAACTTAACAAGAGAGAAGAAAAACAGCTGGGTAGCGCAGCGGACTAAGCGTTCATCTACCACCGCAGAGACTCTGGGATCGAATCCAGCTGTCAGCGGTACCTCTGGCTTGGTCAGTCGTCCCTACTAACACAATTGGCAGTGTTAGCGGGTAGGAAGCCGGTGGGGTATGTGTCCTGGCCGTTGTAAACAGCGACTCCTACTGGTCGGTCGGGGTGCCTGTTCAGCAGGGACTCTACATGTATCGGAGGAAGACATGTGGTAGTCTTCACCCTCCCCAGGCCGACAGTAGGGGGCAAAGGCGTGCAACGACCAGGAAGGGAATTGGCATAATGACTCAATTGGGATGGGAGAAAAAATAATTTATAAAAAAAAAATGGGAAAATGGGGAGAAAAAAATAGATTAAAAAAAAGAAGAAAAACAGTAAATGTATTTTGCAGGCTCTGCAAACAAAAAACACTTTCTCAGAAACTGCATAGTGCACCTTTAAAATAACATTTCAAATGGAATAAATGTTAGTTTAAAAAAATGTAATCGAACTATTGACAAATCCAATGTTGGATATGTACATGCATTAACCTCTTGAAATGTGCATTACAAAATAATATGAAAGCTGCAATAATAATTCTCAGACAAGTAGAGGGCAGCAAGGAGCCATTGTAAATAAAGTATTGCCTCTCTTTCTCCCAAAGCAAAAGCCTTGTTTTGTCTCGCTAACGTGATCATTGTATCATGTATAAACATAACTAGAGAACAAAACAGAAAATACCAATTCCATGAATGGATTACTAGATTTCAAATAAAGTATATACAATGTTATTTTATGCATTTCCTGGTTGTTAAACATGAAAATGGCGAAGAGAACGTTAAATATTCAATCTACAAACATACCACTGTTCTGACAGCACAATAGTCATGTAATTATGAGATTATTTACTAATGCATAGGTTTATACAATAGACAGGAATGTTTGATTTATGTCCAGTATGAATGCGCTGTTGAATATGTAAATGTTTTTAAGCAGATTTCTACTTATTTTGAGTGTTTGACACCTGTATGAATACGCTGGTGATTCTTTAAGTTTCCAGAGTGAACAAAGCTCTTCCCACACTGGTCAACGTGATAGTGCTTCTCTCAAGAATGAATGTTCTGTTGTCTCCTTAAGTGTCCAGATGTACTGAAGCTCTTCCCACAATGGTCACATTGGCTTCTCTCCTGTATGAATACGCTGGTGTCTCTTTAAGTTTTCAGAGCGACTGAAGCTCTTCTCACACTTGTCACAGGGATAGATCTTCTCTCCTGTATGAATGTTCTGGTGTTTCTTTAAGTTACCAGAGTCTCTGAAGCTCTTCCCACACTGGTCACAGTGGTAGGGCTTCTCTCCTGTATGAATACGCTGGTGTCTATTTAAGTTACCAGAGTCTCTGAAGCTCTTCCCACACTGGTCACAGTGGTACGGCTTCTCTCCTGTATGAAGACGCTGGTGTTGCTTTAAGCGTCCAGACTCTCTGAAGCTCTTCCCACACAGGTCACAGTGGTACGGCTTCTCTCCTGTATGAATACGCTGGTGTTTCTTTAAGTCTCCAGACTGACTGAAGCTACTTCCACATTGGTCACAGTGGTAGGGCTTCTCTCCTGTATGAATACGCTGGTGTTTCTTTAAGTCTCCAGAGCGACTGAAGCTACTTCCACATTGGTCACAGCAGTGAGGCCTTGACTCAGCCATTATTGTATTTGTTGTTGGGGAACAATTGTATCTGGAATAGAGAGAAACATTGCAATGAAGATTTCATGCAAGGACAGTTATCTGCAATTTGTCATTGTGGTTGTTACTGTACAAATATACCTTTACATATACATCATACATCTACGTTGTCATGGCACTGGAGAGAGTGGCAGCCTGTTAGAGCAGCTCCTCCCCTCTCCCCATCGTTACCTTTTTTTTAAACTCATTTATCTTTGATTATACTCTTTATTTCGATACTTAAGATTTCTCAGACGGGGCAATAGAGCTGGTGTGACCGTAAAGGAGAGGAGCAGTTCTATGTGGCCAAGTCTGTTCTTATTTTAACCTCCACTGTATTTTTTTTTAATAGCGTTAGTGTTTTAAGGGAGCCTACTTGTAGAGCCTACTGTCCTGACTGTGACTATAGACCCTACTGTTGTGGTTGTTGTGCCAGGCAGGGAGGCTGTGTGCTGGAGAGCGTGAATGCAAGTCTTGTGGCAGCTTCTGATTGATGGCGAGCGAGCACCCTTTTCCCATTACTTTGAACCATGAACTAAAAAGCTTGTTATCATACAAACAAGGGACTAAACACGTTTCGCAATTATGCCACAACAATGTGGAACGCCCCATCCACAGCCGTAACTAAATGTGAATCCTCAGTGTTTCCCACAGGATTTAGTGAGACTGTGGTGGTGGGTGAACCTGTGCCCCTCCAGAGGGGTCCAGGGTCATGCCCCCTCGGGGTTTTTTTTTTTTTTTTTACGTTTTAAAGTTAAATGCATCAATCTGGTGCACTTTGAGAGCAAAATTAAGAGGCTAGATCTATGATGATCTTTGTGCTCAAAACACTAAATCGACTAGACACTAGGGATGGGTATCGTTAGGATTTTATCGATACTACTACTCTTATCGATACTGCTTAACGGTTCGGTACTTAATCGCTACTCTTATCGGTTCTTTTTGATTATTTTGCAAGAAAAAATAACAATTAATTAAGAACAGAATCGACATTGCTTTATTATTCTTTTATATAACTATATAAATATAAATAAATATTATTTCTTCAGCAGCAACAGCAGAAGCAATGTTTTAAATGTGTCTGAATTATACTTTTTATAATTAACAACAAATGTAAGTCAAAAGTTGGAGTCATACAATACTATTTTGATTGACAGTAGAGTCTGCCAATTACGTCACACCGCTTGCACCCACCTCTTCTTCTTAACACCAATCGGAAGCTCTCATTAGTTTGTTTACTTCCGGATTGTCAGCCATTACTCTACTCGGAGCTCAGGCTAATAATGTTAGCTCCCCGCCAGCCACATTGACAAGTACCAGCGCTTATACATTACTGGCAAATGTCTTGTTGCACTTGTGGCAACGAGCGTTGTCAGCATCGACTTTAGTAAAATAGACCCAGAGTTTTTAACGTTTCGTTCTGTCCGCCATGATGAGAGCAGAGCTGTATGTACTGTAGCCTACAACAGCACCGTGTGAGTGTGTGAGCACAGCACAGCCCGCTCCTCGCGCAGGCAGAGAGACAGAGGCAGGAGAGATATAGAAAACGGCCAACAAGATTAGTTTGAGACGTTTAAATTCCTCAAAAAAAAAATCCATAATTTCTCGAGTACCGATAGCAGTACCGATGACGTCGGAGCTTATAAATACTCCGGTCTTTTCTAATATAGTACCGGTTCCCGTTTAGAACCGGGGTCCGGGGGTCATCCCTACTAGACACTAGACTAGAGCAGACATTTGAGACATCAAAGAAATTAAGCAAAAGTGGTTGCCTGTGTTGAACTAGTTTATTTATTAGAAGAAAAAAAAATAGACTGGATTACTATTACGACTACTACCAGTGCCAATACTACTGATACATCCCTATTGGCAAACTTTATATTAAAAAATATATATAAATTAAAATATTATATAAATATTGTGGTGACACTTATCACGCACAATTGGTGCAGACATTCACTGGACTTGAGGAGCAGAGGAATGCTCCTTTAAGCCTGGGGATTCTGGGAACGGTGTGGGTATTTGGTGACGTATATTAGGTCACCTGTCAGCTGTCAGCTGGCTGCTGTCACTTTGAAGTAGTAATGTTAAACGCCTCTGCACTCTGTTTGATGTATGTAATTTATGTTGGGAAGTAAAGGAAAGACTCGACTACCGTCTCCCGTTTCATCCTTTCTTGCGATCCCACAATATAATCAAATAGACGGAAATCCGTCTCAAGACGGAACGCTTTAATGCCTGTATATGTCCATCAGGTGGAAGGGGGAATCTATTTTAAGTAGGGATGCACGATAATTATCGGGCCGATATCAGCAATTATGACGTCATCCCGATAAACCCGATAACATTATTGATAGCTCCGATAATATATAATACATTTTAAGTAGGGATGCACGATAAATATCGGGCCAATATCAGCAATTATGACGTCATCCCGATAAACCCGATAACATTATTGATGGCTACGATAATATATAATAATTTTTTTGGTTAAAAAAAATGCGGTGTGGGTGGATTGGGATGAAGGGCGTTTGTTTTTACTGTAGGCTCCTCCCGTTTTGCCAGTACTGTGGTACGACTGATAGCGTGTGGTTTAGGAAGAGGGAGTTTTTCACAAATCCAGCGCTCCCTTTCTCACGCCTGGCTGTGACGTAGTTTCAGAAGCAGCACAGATGGTAAACAAACATGGCGTCGTCGGTAGTGTGGGACGTTTTCAAAGTTTCAGAGGAAAACAGTTCGCTTGCCATTTGTAACAAATGCAGAAGTTCCACGAGGAGGGAAAGGGGCAACAACCTAATAAGTCACCTGAAACATCACCACCGCTACGATGGTGTATTAGAATCCGACGACGGCGCGCAAGCAGCTAAAGGCTAAGCTGCTGCGAATCCAAAGCTGCTGCAAAGGAGCCGGCGGCGGGTCGTCTTTTACCAACAAACTTGCCGTTAGCGAACCGGCGCGGCTTGTACCCGTTGACGAGGCGTTTGCTAAATTAAAGACGTTTGAAAGAGATGATTTGTCTGGTTTATTTAATTCTTTTTGAGGCGTGCTGTCCTATAAATGCCAAGTAATAGTTGTTTCATGGACCAAGACCACAACAGTCTCCTCTCCTATAGCGTCAAATGTTTTATCTGCTGACAAAGCACAATACCTGTTGGTTTTTAGTTCACTCATTGTTCAGGGAAACACATTGTTAATGACATTGACGGATTGTGAATTTTGTGATAGACTCAAATTATATTTATTTGGAAAAATAAATATAGTCACTTTATTTGAAGAGTCAAAACTGTTCTCTTGGCTTTTTTTTGTTCATAGTAGTAACGCTCATGTCATGATAAATCTGGTTAGGTCAAGATTTTTTTATAATACAATAAATATATATATATTATCGGTTATCGGTATCGACCTTGAGGAGCAGAAAGTTATCGGTATCGATATCGGGTTCAAAAAATCACTATCGTGCACCCCTAATTTTAAGTACCGTACTTTTCGCACTATAAGCCGCACCTGACTATAAGCCGCAGCAGCTAAATTGAACAATGTGTACATATATAAGCCGTACTGGACTATAAGCCGCAGGTGTTTTAATGTTTAATTACCATATGTAATTAACATTGGGACACAATACTGTCGGACAAATAACAAGAATTAACTCATTTACAAGTTGTATTAAGTTTAGCAAATAAGGTAACAGATAAATAACATTTCAATGCAGTCAAAAAAGCAATATTTAGATTTTTACATTTTCGGGTTTGGTCACGTCGAGTCACATATAAGCTGCACCGTTATAGAAGCCGCAGGGTCGAAAAATGGGGGGAAAAGCCGCTGCTTATAGTTTGAAAAGTACGGTAGTCCAAAGTCCTTGGGGGGGGGGGGGGGGGGGGGGGGGGGTCAGTCCGGCCTCCACCAGACCTAGGTGTTCAGCAGTCTGATGGAGGTTGGCACAAAGCTACCTAAGCCCCTTTTATTCAGTGATGAAGCTCTGTATCGACAGCCTGAGGGCATTAGTTTGTAATGGGTGTGAAGGGTGTGTGTGTTGTCCTCAACTATTTGGGAGGCCTTTTTAACTGTCCGTTTCTTGTGGATGCTGCTGAGTGGCTCCTGGTCCTTCCCAATGATCTTACCGCTGATTCATGGAAAGTTCGGACCACAAAGCGCCTGGAAGGGTTAAATAACGACACGCGACGGCGCTTCCTATTGGTAACGGCGATGGGCTACCGGCAGCGGAACCAGTTGGC
Source organism: Notolepis coatsorum (assembly GCF_963971535.1). Taxonomy (NCBI): domain Eukaryota; kingdom Metazoa; phylum Chordata; class Actinopteri; order Aulopiformes; family Paralepididae; genus Notolepis; species Notolepis coatsorum. The sequence continues at coordinate 103,546 of NW_028173834.1, read as the reverse complement.
GTTAAGTCAGCTACGTTACTTGTATCTTTTTGTGTGCCAACGCTAGCGTTTTGAGAGTTATAGCGTCAAGAATTTAAGTACCCTAACTTTTCCGTTTTTAATAGCACTTTATTGTAAATCATCCCTCAGGGCAAAAAACGACGTTGTTTACTCACATTTCTAGGAATTGTGTGCCTTCATTTTATTTAAACTGAATACTGAATAGAGAACCTCACCCTTCACTCCGTCATCTTTCTCTCCCATTACAGAAGCCGAGACCCTGACACTGGTAACGTCGAACCGTCCGACTACATGCCAGCTGGATCAGTTACCCTCCGCACTCCTCCAGACCATAGCACCGGACATCATCCCATTCCTAACTGCAACCATCAACTCCTCACTCAACTCTGGGGTGGTCCCCACCTCCCTAAAACAAGCCAGAGTCACGCTGCTCATAAAAAACCAACCCTGAACTAGGGCTGGGCGATATGGAAAAAAATCATATCGCGATAACGATATGATAATTTTATTTTATTTCTCGATATCGATAATTATCGAATTGTTATAAGTATAATTTTTTTTTTTTTTTTAACAACAGATGTATGTTTATTTTGCAGCAATTCTTTGTCATTGCCGCCATCTTTAGTGTTACATCCCCTCACACTCCAGTTCTCAGGCTGCAACTGGTTTAAAAGCTAAAGTAAACCGGCTTCTCTGCTGGCTGTGGCTCCAGGGGAGTTGAACAGTTCTGGCTCTGCTAGTTTATTTTCGATCTTTTGGCGCTTTTTTGGTGGACAAACCACCGCACATGTGCACCGTGACTCGTGACTGGAGTCTAGTTCTGCTAGCACTAGGGATGTCCGATATTATCGGCCGACCGATATTATCGGCCGATATCGGCAGTAAAATGTGATATCGGAAAATATCGGTATCGGTTTAAAAAAGAAAAAAAACAATAACAATATTTGTTATATATATATCCAGTGAAATGATTAATTACCTGAAATTATTCCGTTTTTTGGGGGGGGGAAACCCTGCATATATCGGTATCGGTTGATATCGGTTGATATCGGTATCGGAAATTAAGAGTTGGACAATATCGGAATATCGGTATCGGTAAAAAAGCCAATATCGAGCATCCCTAGCTAGCACACATAGCCTACTGTGTACAGACGGTTTCAAAATGTATTTTAAATTAGAAAGCAAACAAAATAAATGGACAAGAGAAAAAGAAATCTGAATTTGGTCAGTATTGTCATTTGGACAAGCAAAGCCATTACTTTAAGTTGCAGGCAAGAAAGACAAGTCTGTCCACTGTCTCTGGTTTTAAAACTGCCCTGTTGCAGGTAAAAAAAAAAAAAAAATCGATATCGATTATTAAAATATATCGCGATATTTATCGTTATATCGCCCAGCCCTACCCTGAACCCCACCGTCATAGGCAACTATCGTCCTGTCTCTCTTCTCTCCTTCCTTTCTAAAACACTTGAACGTGCTGGATCCAACCAACTTACTGCTTATATCTTACAGAATGACCTCCGGACCTAGACCCTAATCAGTATGGCTTCCGGACTGGCCACTCCACAGAAACGGCCCTCATTACGGTCACAGAGGCACTTCACTTAGCAAAAGCGAAGGGCCTCTCCTCCGTCCTGATTCTCCTAGATCTATCTGCAGCCTTCGACACAGTCAACCATCAGATCCTCCTCGCGGCCCTCGCAGGAATGGGAGTGGTTGGCTCTGCGCTGACATGGCTGACATCATACCTCAATGATCGCTCCTACCAAGTGTCATGGAGAGGGACCCTGTCGGCCACCCACCCCCTGCGGACGGGTGTCCCCCAGGGCTTAGTCCTAGGACCCCTTCTCTTCTCCCTCTACACTAAATCACTGGGTAACATTATCACGTCTCATGGCTTCTCGTATCATTGTTATGCCGATGATACTCAACTCTTCCTCTCCTTCCCTCCCTCAGATATCCACGTCTCCGAGCGGATCTCGGCCTGTCTGTCTGACATCTCCGCCTGGATCAGCGTTTCCGTTAGAACATATTCGTGCCGGTCTGTTTGTCCTGCAAGATTTCTATCCCCGGACATATTCGAGAAATTCCGGTCAGCCTGGTTTTCCTTTTTACCCGCTGAATGCCACCATCGGCGCCAATGTTAACGTTAATATCGCCTAATCTATGTTTTAAATTATGGCTATGTGTCTAATCTGCCCATCGCATTATCAAAGACTATTTTCCAGTCAGTGCTGTCAAGGCTGTTTATCGCGTCGTTTCCGTTTCAGAGCATTTAGAAAAGCCCCCGTTTTCAGATAAAAAAACAGCTAATTTCTTCAGCTCAATGCTTCCGTTACCTCCTCCAGAGGGCTACTGGAAAAGATTACAAACCTCCACAAACAAATTTATTTGGAATAACAAACCACCTCGCATAAAAAGATCCACCGCACAGAGAAATAAAGCAGACGGTGGCATGGCAGTCCCAGATTTTTTACAATATTTTAATGCCTTCACATTAAGACCATTGAAGAAGATATGGTTTGACCCCGAGGCTTTGGTATCTTGGAGAAAATTAGAAGAAAACATAGTAGCCCCACAGAGATTGAAAGACATAGCATACACTAAACTTTCAATCAAGCATTGTGAGCGAGAATTTGGCCCAATAATTACCCATGCAATCAGGACATGGCGGGAAACACAAAGGAAATTTCCTAACCCTCAAGTATGGCATAATCACACTCCCATATTCAATAACAATGCTCTCTTAATGGGAAAACGACCTATAAGATTCCCTATATGGGAAGAGAGAGGCATACACTCATTAGGGGATATTTTTAATAACAAGGGCCTCTGTAGTTATGTCGAAATATGCATAAAGTTTAACCTCACCGAGTCCACATGGCTTTTTTACATACAGTTACGACTTTGTATGAGATCTCACGGTGTTCCATTACACATACCAATTGAACACCACAGATACCACAAATTTTTCTATGAAAGAGATACATTGGGAGGTTTTGTATCAGGTTTTTATTATCAATTACTAACGTCCTCGTATGAAACCCTTCAACTAGACAATGTCTGGAGGAGGGATATACCAGACCTGGAAAATGACTTTGATTGGCAAGGAGCCTGGGCAAATGTCCGACTTACATCAAGGAACCCGGATCATCAACAAATCAATCTGAACTATATTCACAGGACATACTTGACTCCTATAAGGCTGTGCAAAATGGGGCTTATACAAGACTCCAAATGCTCCCAATGTACAAATGGGGACGAAGGAACATTTATGCACATGTATTGGGACTGCCCACCAGTTAAGGCATTCTGGAAAGATGTGTCCCAACAATTATCAATACTCGTATTTTGGAATATACCTGTACACCCCGCGGTATTGCTATTGAATGATGTTTTTGAGTTTGCAGTGAATCCACAACTAAAAAGATTGGTTTTATCGGGTATCACAGTAGCTAAAAAACTGATCGCATCACGTTGGTTTCAACCGGAAAAAATGTGCCGGAAAGTGTGGTTTCTTACATATCTCGATGTGATATATCAAGAAATATCTACAGCAAGAATTCTGGGGCTCAATGAATCCAAAATGTCAATGTGGTTAGAAGTGGTGGAGAGAATAAAAGCTAGCCTATAATGGTAGTGTCTGGTTAGGAGTGAGGGATAATGGAGGTACTATCCAAGAGGGGGTCCGGGAGGGGGGGGTTTGAGCTGGAGCATATGTGTGTAGGGTTTTAGAAAATAGGTATTAGGGGTATATTATATACTAACATTTATATAATTGTAACTTCGCTGGATATACACTGTATACGGTTAAAATGTTATTATTGACTATTTTTGTTTTATCCTGTTTCTGTACTTGCATATATTTTAACCACCTTTACTGAAAGTTTCATTATACATTGTGTGTTGAGTACTGACTTTTAATAAGTTTTGTTTTGCAATAATATAAAAAAAAAAAAAAAAAAAAAAAAAAAGGCTGGAGCATTCTATGAAAATCGTCTTTTAGTGGAATATTCCACAACGTTGATATTCGTCGGCCTTTTTATGAATCGTTTTCAAATAAACGCTAGATGATCAATATTATACGTGCACGCAAGCACATTACGGCCGCGCGCGGATAATCGCCCCGTTGATTTCCTCTCGGACTTTTAAGTGAAACCGAAAGAAGACATTTCACAAAACAGCTTATAACTTCATCAAACGTACTCTGATTATCCTAACACTGATAACATAGAGTCCTTACCTGACATCAGATGGTATCCAACTGGTATATTCCAATTCCTGATCACCATTCGAAAAAATCGATACGTGTATGGATCCAACGCGATACTGTAGAACTCCATGATCAGCGGGGATCTGAGGTTCCAGAATGAACTGTGTCACTGGTAACCCTGGCTGGATCAGTGAACTGGAAAATATGGATATAATGTCGCACCTCAGCCAGGAGAATTAAACTTTCCACTCGGGCCTGAACGCTCGACATTTCTGTTTCTGTTTTCTTTCACCACGGCATCAGCGGTCTCTGTGACTTCAAGTTCAGAAGACTCATCTTTGTTGTCATTATTATTAGACCTGCTTGTGCTTGGTTTCATGAAATATTTGTTAAGCTTAGCTTGTTTGGCCATCTCTCTCTCTCGCTCGTATACCGGTTTGTCGTTATGGTGGCCAGACAGGCTCAAAAAAAGGAAGAAAAAAAGATTCACATCCGAGCGGCGCCATCCGCGCTTTATCAGCGTGAAGCAACATGTAATGATTGTTTCGTTCATCGCATAGGCTATTTAATTTGAGCCTATTTTAATACAATTCAAATAATAAAATTGTGCTTAGAGAAATTATTTTCACCGGACATTATGACCGGAGATATTTAAATATTCAGACTTCAACATATTTTGCCAGTCAAATACCGGTAATTACCGGCTAACGGAAACGCTGGCCTGGATGACGACCAACCACCTCAAACTAGAAGCAAAACAGAACTGCTCCACCTGCCGGCCAAATCCTCCCCCCTGACCCACCTTTCCATCACAGTCGAGAATGCAGCTGTGACTAGGGATGCACCCATATGAAAAGAATTCGGCCAAAACCGATTCTTGTGGCAAAAAAATATATATAATTTTTTTTTATGAAACTACTGTATATTTGTATGTCTCTAAATGTTTTGATGAATTGAAAATGGAGGACCCTTATGTAAAAAAGCCCAAAGTCTTTTTCTGGTCTTCATCCTCCAGTCCACTGTTGTTGTATTGAGCTGTACTGTATTGTACCCATTCTGCAATCTGTTAATAAAGTGTTCAATCAATCAATCAGACAAATGTATAGAAAAGCTTTTATTATAACGATATAAACAAAAGATTATATTATTGTTTATGAAAATGTTTTAGCCCTATGCTTGACTATTATTTTAGGCATGGCAACAAATAAAATAATAATAAAATGAATAAATAAAATATTAAATAGATAAATAGGCTACACGTCAATCTTTTTGTGTTACAAATTGTGCTCATCGATATGAACATAGGCCTCTTTACTTACTTCAAGTAAGTCATACAATACTCACTACTGGCTTTCATAACCTAACAGACTAACTTGTCTTGCTCAAGATTTGTTTATGAGTTTTAATAAGAGAGCACTATCTATCTCAACCAAAGCAATGCAGGTAGACTGCGAAAAGAACAATTTTGATTGACAGTCGATTCTGCCAATTACGTCACACCGCTTGCACCCGCCTCTGCTGTTCTTACCACCAATCGGCAAGCGCTTATTCGTTTTTTTAACTTCGGGGAAGTCCGCCATTGATTTACACGAGAGAATCAATAACAAACATACCGTAGCTAATAACGTTAGCTCCCCGCCGGCCACGAGTAGACTACCAGCGCTCCGCAAGAGTAACAAAACGAGGCATGATGATTTTACTGCAACGAATGTTATAATAAAAGCTTTTCTATACATTTGTCTGATTGAAAACTTTATTAACAGATTGCAGTATGGGTACAATTCAGTACGGGCTCTCTGAGCAAAGGAAGGAACTGAGATATGAATGACCAACAACAATGCTATATGGTCGGGTAAATATGCTGATGTTATTGAACGTAGGGCTGGGCGATAAAACGATAACGATAACTATCGCGATAAATTATTTCCTCGAAATAAACATGAAACGTGGTCGCAAAGTTTCGATATATCGATTTTCCAAGCTTGGCTCCGTTCAGCCTCGGCTCACCACACTCACTAACAACAACCAACGTTACGTGATGACGTATTTACGCACAACAGCTAACAACCAATCAGTGAAGGAGATGGCCGAGAGCGAAGTATACCCGGAAGGAGGTAGGACTCACTCAACAACCAGGCTTGCTAGGCTAATTAGCTTGCACGGCAATGTTTTATATATTTACGTGCCGAGTATGTGTGTGACGTGAATTCTGAGGCCACGTTTATAGTAGTGGGGGTATACAGTGGACGTCGTTTCAATATATTGTGGCGGAAGAGAGTATTTTAGTGTAATATTTAGCACATTGTCATGGAATACACAGCTTAGATACTACAGGCTTGCTAGGCTAATTAGCTTGCACGCCGATGTTTTATATATTTACGTGCCGAGTATGTGTGTGTTTTGAATTCTGAGGCCACGTTTATAGTAGTGTGAGGTATACAGTTCGTTTCAATATATTGTGGCGGAAGAGAGTATTTTAGTGTCATTTATTGTCATGAGATACTCCGCTTGTCGGCTAACGTGTAACGTGCGCGGACTGATGACGACATCAACTCGACTTGAGACATTCGCAGCAGCATAAGAAGTCAATTAAACTTGACGGACATTATATCGACGATAATTATCGATATCGAATTATATGAAAATAATTTTATAATTTTATCGCGATAACGTTTTTGGTCATATCGCCCAGCCCTAATTGAACGTGTAACTATAACGTTAATGCCACAAAACGAATGCCTTTGTTAATCATAAGTAACTTTGATGCAGTAGCATGTGTGTGTGTGTGGGGGCGGGGTTGTGCAGGTCGCTTGACTGAAACTTGTTTAAAAGTTTGAACGTGTGGACCAGATTGACACGACACAAATTGACGGATATTTATCGGCCACTGCTAGGGGTGGGACAATACATCGATCCAGATCGATATATCGATCTATTATCAATAATCAAATAGGATCGACGCAACGTAAAAAGATCGATTCATATTGCGATACTTAGGCCTGCCACGATAACACATTTTGCTGGGCGATTAATTGCCCCCGAAAATATCGCGATAAGCGATATTATTGCGACCGGTTAGAGAATTTTTTTGAGAAATTTATTTCCCAAAACTTTTATTTTGAAGCCCACCGCTCCGTCTTTTCCGGTGTTTAAACTTTTATTTTGAAGCCCACCGACCGGACCGGAAGTATTGTTGCGATTATCCTAGCCGACAACTTGACTCGTCCGGTTGTGTTTTTTAGTTTTAACGTTAGCTACTAACGTTAGATGCAGCTACTACAGGCAATCAACGATGAGGAGGAAGCGTCAAAGCAGTATTATAATAGAATAGCTGTGGTGCGTAGGCACTGCAGCACGACTCGAAAACGACCCGTTATAATAAATTAATTCATGTTTAACTTGTCCCCGTCTCCAGTCCTTTGACTAGCCCCACCCGTTCATTGTAAACAATGATGCATGTAATTGTATTAACGTTATTCTGTGTTATTCTAACGTTACACTACAAATAACGCTACTTGGTTAAAAGGAGCAACACTATTGAGAAATGTAGTTAAGCTATGTGGTGTTGCCCCACGGAGCTCCTGTGCTGTGCTGTAGTAAAGCCAGCGGCCCGCCTCCCAACACGGACAGTGACTGACAAGGGGCACTGGTTCCGCCTCATTAAAACAAACGCGCAAATAGCAATTAATCGCGTCCGTCAAAATCATTGCATTCATTTAAATTATCGCGGCAATTAATCGATTTATTGCTTATCGCGGCAGGCCTAGCGATACTCTTATTTTGAAAATCCCCGCGAGGCATATCCGCCGGCGCCCAGTATTGTGAAACTCCGTGTAGAAATTACAGCAGTGTTTGCGTCTGCTGTAAAGCACTACAGAGCGTCTATTTTGCGAGCCGATATAAGTCTGTGCAGTTTTTTCCCCGCAACGGGTCAAATGCATATAACAGGCGTTGCATCGTCGCCATTCCTTTATGCCAACGGCGCGTTAAATATCTAAATGAACGTCGCGTTGGCTGCTAAAAGCTAAGCAGCTAACCGTGAGAGAGAACAGGAGAGTGAAGAGGGGACTTGGAAGGAGGAGGGGTGGGGGCTGTGGGGGACTGTGTGTGTGTGTGTGTGTCTGTGTGTGTCTGTGTGTGTGTTAAAGCTCAATATATAAAAACAAAAGTGAACAGGAGGTCTATTTGTATTAAAAACAATAGATTGTTTTTCATTTAAATGTCTGGAAGAGCTCAAAAATAAATACATCAATTGATATTTCCGTAGCCTTTTTTTAGTTGATCTAAATGTGACTGATTGTGTTAAATGGGCACATAATATCGCCTCATATCGATCGCAGACACCTGAATTGAATCGTATCGTGGCAGACTTTGTGATATCGGCAAATATCGTATCGTTGTCCAAAGAATCGATATCGTATCGTATCGTGATGAAACTGATGATTCCCACCCCTAGCCACTGCCATCGGCAAATTTGAGCTTATCGGCCGATACCCGACAGATATATCGGTGCACCCCTAGCTGTGACCGCGTCCCCGACCGCCAAGAACCTTGGTGTCGTCCTCGACAACCAGTTGAACTTCTCTGCTCACATCGCAGCGACAACCAGAACCTGCAGATTCCTCCTGAGCAACGTCAGAAGGATCCGCCCCTTCCTGACAAAAGAAGCCACCCAACTCCTCGTCCAATCAACAGTCATCTCCCGCCTCGACTACTGCAACACACTGCTCGCTGGCCTCCCGGCCACTGCCACCAAGCCTCTTCAACTCATTCAGAACGCAGCGGCCCGCCTCATCTCAAACCTACCGAAGTCGGCCCATGTCACCCCACTTCTTAGGGACCTGCACTGGCTCCCCATTGCGGCACGAATCCGCTTCAAGGCCCTCGACTTGAGCCATATGAAATCCGCGTTCACGGAATCGCGGCCGGAATCACGGAATTTACCAATAAAAATGGAATCAACTGCAAACCGTGGAATATTGCAGAATTTGGCCTAATCTGGACTGAAATTCCGTTTTTGGGTGGAACATTTGTTGCAAAGCAAACATGACCGGGGAGGCGGGGACCGCTGCGTGTTACACACAACACAGCGGTGACCAAGCGTCTGCCGTCTGGCTGCTTCGGTGTTAACGTCGCCAAGAAGCTAAGAAATTCCGCAATAAGCCCTAAATTCAGAACAGAGCAGTATCCTATGACATATGCTTCAGTCGATAAGGTGTTTTGCAAATTCTGTCAACATACCGTGGGGACTGGACCCGCAAAAACACGTGCGAAGATCACTTCAAAAGCCATGTCAGGAACAAGGACTGTGCTTCCCAAAACACACCAGCTCTCTAACGATGATCTCTGGTGATCACAATAGATACAGCTAGAGGGCGAGGCTAATCACTGACACTATTGTGATTAAGTAGCTATGTAACGTTATGGAAATTATAGCTTCTTGCTAAATCTGGTGCACCCATCTATTTGCAAATGATTGTCAGTAGGCCTACACACGGTCCTTTATAAATTAAATAAACTAAAGGTGCATAAATAGATATAGCTAGGCTACTAACATTGTGATAAAAGTAGCTAGCTGTATCTTGTTTACACTTGAAATGTTTATTTTTATTTTGTCACAATATTATTTTAAGCATATTGTATAAAATGTAACTGTATTTCTGAGTTGCAGCACTTAAAAACATTAAATGGACTGTTATATCTTATTAAATTGTGGACATTTATTCATTCCCACTTAGACACTATTTCTGATGGTAAAATGGGCGTAAAAGGCAAAATACAGAATTCTAAAATATTAAACAGCCTCGGCCTATAGGCATAAAAAATATATTCTTTGGTTCCTGTTGGTTGTCAGTTAAGGCCATGGGTAGGTAGGGAATTTTGAATTTTTTCCCCCATGGCGACTATGGATAGGGAATTTCTTTATTTAATTAAAATGTCCACGACAACATGGATGCATGTACTCTGTCAGCATGTTTAATATCCATAATACTAAAGGTTTGATTAAGATTTTTATGAAACTTTATTGTAAAGAAATAATAAATAAAATTATTTTAGGCCCTAGCATACCGTGCGGCAAAGGAAACCGCTAGCGCCTACCTCCGGTCAATGGTCTCTAACTACACACCATCAAGACCCCTACGCTCTGCATCTTCTGGCCGCCTCAGACCTACTCCTATCCGAGCTCCGAGAGAAGTCACCTATTCTCAGTCCTTGCCCCACAATGGTGGAATGAACTACCCACCCCAGTTAGGACAGCCGAAACCAGTCCAATCTTTCCCCGTCGACTAAAGACACACTTCTTCAACCATTATCTGAATAAAAAAAAAAAATAATAATATCTAACCCCAACTAACCTTACTGTCATGCACTTGTCCTAAGAAACTAACCTACACTGTAACACGCAACACTTTGATGAACATTGTTACTCAGCTGATAAGAGTTGTGCCCTCTTCCTGATAACTTGTTACAGAACTTGTAAGTTGCTTTGGATAAAAGCGTCAGCTAAATGACTAAATGTAAATGTAAACAAAACATGAAACAAGTATATAGGCTACTGTAGGCTTACTGAACAGATATTGAATAATTAATTGACGGAAGCATCATACGGATGCCCAATGTTTTGATTACTATTTCACGTTTAAAAAATATATATCGTTTGTTTATCACAGCTTTTTTTTTTTAGATGCGCTGCCGTGTATAAATGTCCGTTCTATATACCATGAACTTTCATTAATTTGATCTTGCTCCGAGAGACAGACCGTTCTGAGAGATTGAGATTATCAAAACTTCAAATTACTTTATTTTCCTTTCGGAACTTCATTTGTGCAGTGGTTGAAAGACAAACATACAGTCACAATACATAGACACTCACCACTATAGTTAAAACTACAATAAAAAGACTACTATATAAAAAAACACCAACTACATTAAAACTACAGTACTTAAAGCATGATATATTAAAAACTAGTGATGTACGATATATCGGCCGCCGATATAATATCAGCCGATATGGCAGTTTTTTTACACATCGGTATCGGTCCGATATCAAGATAGGGCCAATATGGGCAGATGTAAAGAATAAAATAATTTTTTTTTTATCTTTTGACATGTTTTGGCCAAATAGTTTCAAAATATCAGTCATTTCTGAAAATAAGTTACAAAAGTATTAAAAAAAAAAAAAAAGCGGTTTGGAAAATAGCTCTTTATTTGATTATCATAAAAAAGTGTTTTCTATACAGAGATATCGACATCGGTAAATATCGGTATCGGCCAGAACAGCAATATTAATATCGGTTATCGGTATCGGCCACAATTTTCACATCGGTGCATCACTATTAAAAACCATGTGGAGCAGTTCTGTATGTATATAAATAATAAATAATAGTACAGGTAAATAGTATGTGTCCATCAGGTGGAAGGGGGAGTCTATTTTAAGTAGTCCAAAGTCCTTGGGGGGGGGGCAGTCCGGCCTCCACCAGACCTAGGTGTTCAGCAGTCTGATGGAGGTTGGCACGAAGCTACCTAAGCCCCTTTTGTTCAGTGATGAAGCTCTGTATCGACGGCCTGAGGGCATTAGTTTGTAATGGGTGTGAAGGGTGTGCGTGTTATCTACAACTATTTGGGAGGCCTTTTTAACTGTGCGTTTCTTGTGGATGCTGCTGAGTGACTCCTGGTCCTTCCCAATTATCTTGCCGCTGATCTTAACGACCCTGTCGAGAGGTTTCCGGTTGATGGCACGCATCACTCCAAACCATGATGTGATGTTAAAGGACATTATCGATTCCACAAAGGAGTTGTAGAAAGCCTGCAGGATTGATGGTCGCACCTGAAGCTTCCTCATCTTCCTGAGGAAGAACAGTCGCTGTTGGCACTTAGAGTGGATGTTATCTGCGTTGGTCTTGAAGGTGAGCTTATGGTCGATGGTGGTGCCAAGATATTTATACTCCTCAACGCGCTCTATTTTCTGGCCATTTATCTCCAGAGCTGGGGGAGTTGTGGGGTCACGCCTGAAGTCCACCAGTAGTTCCTTTGTTTTGCTGGGGTTTAGGTCCAGGAAATTGTTCTTACACCACTCTGCGAACCTGTTCATTTCTCCAATGATGCAGCCATTGGAGTTGGTGGTGTCAACGATGACTGTCATCAGAGTATTTGATGAAGAGCATCTCAGGGTCTGAGCTGCTACAGTCGTCGGTGTACAGAGTGAACAGGACTGGTGAGATGACAGTTCCCTGTGATGCCCCGGTGGATACCGTTCTGTTGGAGCTGTAGTTGCCGTTGAATCTAACAGTGTGGTGTCTATTAGAGCCATATGAAATCCGCGTTCACGGAATCGCGGACGGAATCGCGGAATTAACAAATAAAAATGGAATCAACTGCAAAACGTGGAATATTGCAGAATTTGGCCTAATCTAGACTGAAATTTCGTTTTTGGGTGGAACGTCGTGGTGCACACGCGACCGGGGAGGCGGGGACGCTACAGCGTGTTACACACAACACAGCCGCGGTGCTCAAGCGTCTGGCTGCTTCAGTGTTAACATCGTCAAGAAGCTAAAAAAATCCACAATAAGCCCTCAATTCAGAGCAGAACAGTATCCTAATGACTTTTATGCCTCCGGTGATAAGGTGTTTTGCTAATTCTGTCAACGTTCCGTGGACTGGACCCGCAAAAACACTTGCGACACTATTGTGATTAAATAGCTATAACGTTAGGACATGATAGCTTCTAGCTAAATCTAGTGCACCCATCCATTTGTTTAATGTAAACGATTGTCATTACACACTGTCCTTTATAAACTAAATACACTTAAATAGCTATGTAACGTTATAGGACTATAGATGGAAATGATAGCTTCTAGAAGTTCTAGCTAAATCTGGTGCACCCATCCATTTGTTTAATGCAAACGATTGTCATTATACACTGCCCTTTATAATCTAAATAAACTTAAATAGCTATGAAACGTTACAGTACATAGGACTATAGATGGAAATGATAGCTTCTTGCTAAATCTGGTGCACTCATCTATTTGTTTAATGCAAACGATTGTCATTATACACTGCCCTTTATAATCTAAATAAACTTAAATAGCTATGAAACGTTACAGTACATAGGACTATAGATGGAAATGATAGCTTCTTGCTAAATCTAGTGCACCCATCCATTTGTTTAATGCAAACGATTGTCATTATACACTGTCCTTTATAATCGAAATAAAAGGTGCCTAAATTATGCATTACTATATTTCATCACAATATAATAGATATAGCTAGGTTACTGACATTGTCATTGTGATAATGTCAGTAGTAGCTAGCTGTATCTATTGTTTACACTTGAAATATGTATTTTTATTTTGTCACAATATTAATTGAAAAATATTGTGTAAAATTGAACTGTATTTCTGAGTTGCAGCACTTAAAAACATTAAATGGACTGTTATATCTTATTCAATTGTGGACATTTATTCATTCGCACTTATTAGACACTATTTCTGATGGTAAAATGAGCATAAAAAGCAAAATACAGAATTCTGAAATATTAAAATGGAAAAAATGGAATTTGGGAAAAAATTAAATGGAATTTGGAAAATAATAAAAACGGATTTCATATGGCTCTAGTGTCTATTTGTGAGGAAGGAGAGAATGAGCAGTATGAGGTGGGGGTTGACATTCATCCGGAGGAGTTTCTGTCCCATCAGATGAGGTTGCACAGTGTTGAATGCACTTAAGTCCACGAATACCATCCTGACAAAGGACTTGGGCTTCTCCAGCTGTGTGTAGGTGTGATGCAGGAGGGTTATCATTGCATCATCCACACCTCTCTGCTGCTTGTATGCAAACTGGAGTGGGTCTGTGTGCCCACTAACCTCCCTCTGTAGCTGAGGTAGAATGAGCCTTTCAAAGCTCTTCATCACCACAGATGTTAAAGCTACAGGGCGGTAGTCATTATTGCAGGTGGGGTTAGTTTTCTTAGGGACTGGGCAAATGATGGAGGACTTCCATATGGTTGGTATGGAGTGTTCAGACAAGGATCGGTTAAAGAGGTTACAGAAGACCTCAGCCAGCTGCTCATGACAGACCTTCAGCAAGCGCCCACTGATGTTGTCAGGACCTGGGGCCTTGTGACGGTTTGTTCTCTTGAGCACCCTTTCCACCTCCCTAGGGTGAAACTCTAGGTTGGTGCTAGTCGCTGCTTTACACAGGAGATTGGTGGTCAGCTCCTCCCTCTCCTGAGTGAAGGTGTGTGTATCAAACCTGCAGTAGAAGCTGTTCCTCTGTTCTTAAATGGGACGGGGTCTGTTGTTTTGCAGGCCAGCAGGTGTCTTGACACCTTTCCAGGCATCTCTGGCTTTGCCCTCCTGGAAGAGCCTTTCCAAATTTTTTTTATTACAGGATTTGTAATTAATTAATCGCATTTTAATCGCATAACCATTTTATGCCTGATATTCTATAATCATATTTCAAATTGCATGTGTCTGGATGGCAGAATTCAGTACTGTATCTACAAAATCTTCTGTTTAATCATCTTCCATCTATTAATTTGCTTAGATTTTTCAGGTCTGGTCAATTTGAGCATGGTGTTATTCACAGTCAAAGATAACTTTTTTTTTTATTGATATTCTCATTTGGTTCATTACAATTTACTCAAGCCTAGTAACAGACACAGTATTTCTGACACTGGGAATACATTCCCTGAGATCCATAGATGTCCCTAGAATCAGATACCAAGAACATGCAAATGGACCATATTAAAAAAGTCTGTAAATGTGTATTCTACGTTATTATGGAATGAATGAGATTAAAAAAAAAATTGATTTTTTTTTGTAATACATTTTTAGTTCATTTTCATAACGCGATAATTTGCTGTGTAATTAATTAATCTAATTAACGCGATAAACTGACAGCCCTAGTTCGAACCTATGTTTTTAAAAAAAAAAATTGAAGGAATATTCGAATGCAACTTTAGCCAATTTTTGACAGCCCTACTGGGATGCGACACATCGTTACGCGGCTAGTTTGATCCACTGTGTCCGCCCGACTTTGTGTTTTAAATCCCTTTCTATGATTAGTATCCATTTGTTGGACAGACAAGAGTTGACGTTATGTTCTAATTTAAAAATATACCGGTAATACCTTCCGTCAATTTTCTATCCTTTCATTGATGGTAAATGGTGCATTTATATAGCAGCTTTTATCCAAAGCGCTTTAAAATGTGTTCCTCGCATTTTACCCATTCACTCACACACCGAAGGCAGAGGCAACCATGCAAGGTGCCAACCTGCTCATCGGGAGCAATTAGGGGATATTAAGTGTCTTGCTCAAGGACACTTCGACACGCTGCCCGGGAGGAGCGGGAATTGAACCGGGAACCTCCGGATTACCAGACGACTGCTCTACCTACCGAGCCACTGTCGCCTGAAACAATGTAGCTGCAGCCTTAGTTAGCACATTGTGCAAACATACTGTTGCTGCTCTGGACTGGCCATCCACCAGTGAGGGCGGTGGGCTGGTGATGTACTCTGTGGATGAAGCCTGAACACAGTAACAGTAACACCGACTACCGTGGCAGGCCTACTGTTGAACACAACATCAACCACGGAATAAGATGGAAGGCAGCATTGCTTTGCATCGTGCGTCTCAAACTATAGAGGGGGGAAACGGGAGCGAATACATATGGGCATCGTCGATTATGCAAGATGGATACTCTCCTTCACCCGAGAATGGACGCACATTAATAGTATAGGATTACACCTTGAGTTTAACTTAACACCCCCCCCCCCCCCCCCACCCAAATGAAATAGTCCAACCTCTAAGTGGCTAGGACGAGGTCATCCACTGTAATGGGTTGACTTGTTGAACCCTGGTAGTGTGAGACTTGACGAGAATATAGAAATGACCAAAAGAAAGGAGGTGTTTAGACTATTGAGCCACAGTCCCCCACCCACAGCAGGCCCCAGCTCGCCTCACAGCACCATGACTCACTTCCTGACGGGGCATGCGTGTAGAAAATGCACATTCACCTATTGTCATCCGTCTCCAGTCATTCACTATAGACAACAAGGGTCAAAGTTAGGAGGGGGGTTGGGGGGGGGCTATCAAATCATCTGGATGTTTTCCAAGTAGGTTCAACAAATGTATCCGAGTTGGGGCAGAAAAGTTCAACATTTTTCATCTACAGTTCAATACTGCAAAATTAAAGTGACCGGTTACTGGAACTCCCGCCACTTGCATTAACACTTTCAGTGCCAGCCATGCAGGGCGCTAAAGGGCTCCGTATGCCAGCGTCCACTTTAATGATAGAGCTCTCATATTTGCAAACGCATAAACTATGTCTTAAATTGTGGCTATGTGTCTAATCTGGCCATCGCTTATCAATGACTTGTTTGCAGTCAACATTGTCTAAAAACGGATTGTTTTTTAATCTGTTCATTTCCGTTTATACCATTTTGAAAAACGCTTGTTTTTTTAAGTTTCAGGAAAATATAAAGATTGTGATAATCGCCCTTTACTGGAATATTCTGGAATTCAAATAAACGCTAGATTATCGATAGTATACCATGTGTACTTATGTAGGGATGGGTACCGAATTCGGTTCTTTTGAGGTACCGAACCGAAACACGTCGGTACTACCGAGTATCGATTCAAGTGAGATTTTTTTACTATTTTTTTTACCTTTTTTCTTTTCATGTCAACGTTCACACGCACAATATATGCTTACCTAGGATTTTACTTGATTCAACAACAAAGCAGTTGGAGCAATGGCAAGCCGAAAACGGTCGAAATTGTAGTTATTTGAAGTTAGGATTTTTTTTCACGACTGAGGTAGGTAAATAATTTTTTTTAGGCTAAGGTACCGAAAAAAGGTACCGTTGGGTACCGGTATCGATTCACAGGTACCGGTACCGTATCGGTTCAAATGTGAAAGGTACCCATCCCTATACTTATTAGGGGTGGGAATCACCAGTTTCATCATGATACGATACGATATAGATTCTTTGGACAACGATACGATATTTGCCGATATCACAAAGTCTCTCACGATACAATACGATACGATTAGATTCAGGTGCCTGCGATCGATATGAGATGATATCATATGCCCATTTAACACAATCAGTAACATTTAGATCAACAACAAAAAAGGTAATGAAAATATCATTTGACATTTGTATTTTTGAGCTCTTCCAGACATTTAAAGGAAAATCAATCTATTGTTTTTAATACAAATAGACTGTTCACTGTAAAGTGCCACGTTTTTATATATTGAGCTTTAAACTTTAAGCTACATTTTTTGGAACTCAAAACTCACACCCTCCCTCTCCCAAACCGTTCCTACAACAATTTGTTGATGTTGCATGATCATGTATAGGCCTACATTTATTATGTATTATATTGTTTATGTTTAAATAACATTTAAACATCAAACTCCTCTGACCTCATCTGGTCTTTCCAAAGACGCGCGCACACACACACACAGAAAGGGAGAATGCTATGCTGTAACGTCTACACACACGGAGCTACTGCTGTTGTTCTTGGGCGGATATGAGACTCGCCACAGGATTTTCAAAATAAGAGTATCGATATGAATCGATCTTATTACATCGCATCGATCCGATTCGATTGTTGATAATTACATCGATGTATCGATCTGGATCGATGTATCGTCCCACCCCTAATACTTATGCACGCTAGAGAAGCGAGCTGAAAAATCTATTCTCTCATTTCCTGATCAGCGCACACACACAGGGCACACGTTGATATCGCTGTGAAAAAAGGTCTGATTATCCTAAGAAATATGTATTCCACGCTGTTCTGATGGTCCACAATGAATCAGATCCTCTCAGATGACTTGCCTGAGAAGTAAAATGAGGAAGCTGGATTCCCCCCCCCCCCCCACATGTGTTTCATGCAATCCATTCCAAAGGGGTGCAGTACAACAGGGAGAGATGATAGGGGGCGGTATTTTCCCAATGGAGCTCAGAGAGAGTTTGCAGCACTAACGTGAGACTAGATTGATGAAATATGAATTCAAATTGCTAATATAAAAAAAAGGCGAGTTTAACGTCGCTGGCACTCAAAGTGTTAATGATATGGGTTATTTAAACGTCCCCATGTTGATCCCTCCTCTCTGGTAAACAAGAATACCCTGAAGACTCTGGCAGGAGCACTCATTCAAGGGTACTACGACTATGCTTGCACCTCATGGTACCAAAACACCTCAAAGGCGCTAAAAACTAAATTACAAACATCTCAAAACAAACTGGTCAGACTACTGCTTGACCTTACTCCTAGAACCCACCTCACCCCTGCCCACTTTGACAACCTAGGATGGCTTAGAGTAGACGACAGAGTACAGCAACTTGCAATGGGCCTGGTCTACAAGATACACTACACGACCAAGGTACCCATGTACATGTCAAAATACTTCCCAAAGGTCAGTGAATACCACGATCACAACACCAGAGGGAGCTCCACAAATCATGTTAAACCCAGATTCGGCTCAAACAAAAGACTAAACACGTTTTCGCAATTATGCCACATCAATGTGGAACGCCCAACCTAAAGCTGTAAAGGAATGTGAATCACTACCCACTTTCAAAACCACTCTCAAGGAACACCTACGGGAGACTGCAATTCGAAACTGGCCCCTGTAAATGTCCTAACCCAACCCTCTCCAATGTACAGTAATTTACCTAGTATGGTTGTCAATATTCCAATGTACAGTTTTGCTTGTTTGTACAGTGTTCCCCCCCCCCCAACCCCCTCCCATGTACAGTAAATTACCTAGTATGGTTGTCAATATTCAAATGTACAGTTTTGCTTGTACAGTTGTACAGTGTTCCCCCCCTCCTACCCAACCCCCCCCCCCCCCCACACAACCCCACCCAACCTCCTCCAATGTACAGTTTTTACGTCAAATGTATATACTCCCTTTTCTGGACTCTTTTTGTATCACAAACAGTACTGCATTTGCAAATCTGGTATGTCATGAATGTATAGATGTAGCAGTACTGTCTATCTGTATGTCGCGTGTGTCATATGATGAATTGAAAATGGGGGACCCTGATGTAAACAAGACGAAAGTCTCTCTGGTCTGCATCCCCTTAACAATGTATGTATTGAGCTGTACTTTACCCATTCTGCAATCTGTTAATAAAGTTATCAATCAATCAATCAATCAAAGGGATATGTTAGAAGTAAACGACCTGACTTGTCTACAACATGGCAGAACTCTAAACACTCTGTTGTATTTACTTCGCGATCAGCTGCTACACTCCAGCTGCACACATTTAGCTCGTGTTAGCTAGCTAGCTTACTAACAGCCGTGCTCGTGCGGCTACAGTACAGGAGCTAACCGTTATTCTATACTAAAGACAAGTACGTACCGTTGTGGAAAGTGAACATCTATGAATGAATGAATGAAAACTTTATTTAACAGATTGCAGAATGGGTACAGTACAGTACAGCTCAATACACACAATTGTTAAGGGGATGCAGACCTGAGAAAGACGTTTGTCTTGTTTCCATCAGGGTCCCCCATTTTCAATTCATATTGACATTTATGACATACACAGCATACATGACATTTATGGCATAGGGACATATAGGTATTTAGTACTGATACATTTGTGACATAAACGGTATTCAAATATACAGTACTGTTACCCCTAGATCCTGACAGTATATACATATGATGGGGAGGGGACTGTACATTAGGAGGGGGTGGGTGGGTGGGAGAGAAATATACATACGGCGGGGAGGGAATATATACATGCGGTGGGGAGGAGACTGTCTATTAGGAGGTGGTGGGGGTTTTGGGCATTTACGGTGGCCAGTTTCGAATTGCAGCCTCCCGTAGGTGCTCTTTAAGAGCGGTTTTGAATGTGGGTAGTGATTCACATTCCTTTACACCTTTGGGTAGGGCATTCCACATTGTTGTGGCATAATTGCGAAACGTGTTTAGTCCCTTGTTTGAGCCGAATCTGGGTTTTACATGATTTGTTGAGCTTCCTCTGGTGTAGTGGTTGTGGTATTCACTGACCTTTGGGAAGTATTTTGACATGTACATGGGTACCCCGGTCATATAGTGTATCTTGTAGACCAGGCCCATTGCAACTTGCTGTACTCTGTCGTCTACTCTAAGCCATCCTAGGTTGTCAAAGTGGGCAGGGGTGAGGTGGGTTCTGGGGTTCAGGTCAAGTAGTAGTCTGACCAGTTTGTTTTGTGATGTTTGTAATTTTGTTTTTAGCACCTTTGAGGTGCTTTGGTACCATGAGGTGCACGCATACCCTTGAATGAGTGCTCCTGCCAGAGTCTTCAGGGTATTCTTGTTTACCAGAGAGGAGATCCGGTACAAGAATCTAGTTCGTTGGTTGACTTTTTTTATTACATTGGATGCCATTTTGTCACAGGAAAGATTTGCCTCTAGGGTGGAACCCAGGTAGGTAATTTCGTCTTTCCTTGTGACAATATTGTCACCCACTGTAACTGAGAAGCCGTCGGTCTTGCTGAGTTTGTTATTTGAACCGAAGAGAATGGACTCTGTTTTGCCCATGTGTAATGATAGTTTGTTATCAGCGAGCCATATGCAGATTTTGTCTAGTTCCGAGCTGAGGCTTTTTTCAACCTGCAACTTGTTCTTGTCAGAGACCAGCAGGGCTGAGTCGTCCGCAAACAGGAACAAGTTGCAGTCACATGCTGACGACATGTCATTTGCATAAATTAGGAAGAGTAGCGGTCCTAGTATGCTTCCTTGTGGAACACCACAGCTCACTGTGAGGGGGGGGGATAGAGTACCGTTTACCTCTACCATCTGTTCTCTCCCCTCCAGGTAGGATTGCATCCAGCTAACTGATAAGCTATCAAACCAATTGCTTTTAGCTTGTCCATCAGAATGGAGTGATTGACAGTGTCGAAGGCCTTTTGTAGGTCCAGCATGACCATGCCGCAGTATATAGCGTTTATACATCACGTTATTATTAGGGCTGTCTTAAATGCTTCGAAGCTTCGAACGTTCGATTCGATGGCACAAGCTTCGAACATTAAAAAAAATCGAAGTTTATAAAAAAAAATAAAAAAAAAAAAATTATTTTTTTTTACTTCGATTTGTGTGTGTGTGTAGGTGTGTGTGTGTGTGTGTGTGTGTGTGTGTGTGTGTGTGTGTGTGTGTGTGTGTGTGAACTACCCATCCCAGTTAGGACAGCCGAATCCCGTCCAATCTTTCGCCGTCGACTAAAGACTCACTTCTTCAACCATTATCTGAAATGATAAAAACAAAAAACAAAAAATCTAACCGTGACTAACCTTACTGTCATGCACTTGTCCTAATAAACTAACCTACACTGTAACACGCAACACTTTGATGAACATTGTTACTCAGCTGATAGAGTTGTACCCTTCTTGCTGTCTTGTCGTACAGAAATTGTAAGTCGCTTTGGATAAAAGCGTCAGCTAAATGACTAAATGTAAGTGTGTGTAGGTGTGTGTGTAGGTGTGTGTGTGTGCGCGCACCTTGTAGAATTCCACACATAAGAAAGATACTGGGATGAATAAACAAAATAGGAAATAAAATGTAGAAATGCATGCAATACATAAATAAATATGAATCTCCATATATGAAATATAACATTTAGATAAGGTGCTACTGAGATGTTTTGGTGAGTTCTTTGTTTTTTGTGGAAGTTGCCCTTCTTAAAAATGCATGAACATTCACTGATAATTGGTCTGTAGTGGAGTCTACAAGGTCTACATTGCCGGACCATGTAGAATCCGGACCTTGTAGACTGACATAATTCTGTGCATAGTTTAGTCTACACAGGCCATATTTCAAATAATCAAAATCTTACTTCATTCATCTTAAACATTCTTGATTTGGGGATTGGTAGTTCCCATGAAATCTGAAGTTGTTCAAACGACAACAGCGATCCACCTTGAATTAAATCACACAGCCGAGTGAAACCTTGTTGGATGCGTCAGTCACGAAAGGGGCTACTTAATTAATTAATCCAACCCACTTTATTTATAGAGCACATTTAAAAACAACAACGTTTACGAAAGTGCTGTACAAGTCCCACAACATAAGATAATAATAAAAAAAAAATTAAAAAAAAAAAAATTCGAAGCTTCGAATTAAAATCGAAGCTCGGCCCCGAAGCTTCGATTGCCAAAAAAAGCTTCGAAGGTCAGCCCTAGTTATTATAACAGACGGAGGTGTGTTGCATCCAAAGTTCAAACGATAACACTGCGCTGGTAGCCGACGTTAGCACGCTAGCTGGCTGGCTCAGCTAATATTTCGAATTCCATTTCCACTGTGGTTGCTAACTGGCTTAGCTAGCAGCTAACGTGCTAACGGCTGTTAAGATGACGGCTTGCTTGCATTCGTCAAACATTTAACCGACTTGAGGTAACGTTAGCTATAAACTGAGAACGCGTGTTGGTATATTCCTGACCCGGCAGGTCCATCTCACTTAGCCCACCGTCTGCTGGTCTCCCGGCTAACAGTTAGCCATCAGAGCTAACAGAGATAACAGAGCTAACAGAACAGAGCTAACAGTTAGCCAGTAGAGCTAACAGTTAGCAGCTAAAGCTCATCTCCTCGACACACAGCTAACTGTTAGATTGATTGATTGAAAAGTGTATTAACAGATTGCAGAATGGGTACAGTACAGTACAGCTCAATACATACAATTGTTAAGGGGATGCAGAGCAGAGAAAGACTTTCGTCTTGTTTACATCAGGGTCCCCCATTTTCAATTCATCATAAAGGCCGCGACATGTCTCCCAACAAAACAATAACAATAAGCTGAAATACAAATAAGTCACAATTTAATATTCAGTGTTAGTTAGTCAAACAAAAGCCCCGTTTGATTTACCTGTGTACTTTTGGCGTAAGGTTGAGCGGCGATGTGATATCTTCTGCTTCCAGCCGTGAGTGTCTCCTGTACTTCCGGAGGCCTGCGTTTCCACGTCTCTGATTGGCCAGGTCATTTCTGGTCATGTGCCATGTACGCCCAATCGTGGGACCGCAAGTGTCTACACTGGTTAAGCTGGCGCTCGTTCGAAGTTGTTTACGGTTAGAGTAGGTAGGTAGTAGAGTAGGTTAAGAGCAGGGCGATAGAACGCCAGGTAGTTTGCAGGCTGTTAGACCCGGAAGCCTGTATCCGTATTTGCAACGGTTCCCATTTCCGGGGTAGGCCTGATTGGCCGCGACAGGCACGTGACGCGCGTGGCACGCCACGCCCCGCGGCGAAAAATAAACAGGATACAGTACACGCCAAGGTGCATGCATATAACCTCATCGCATGCACCTTGGCGTGTACTGTATCCTGTTTATTTTTCGTCATTATTATATTCAGAGTTAATTATATTGTTTACACTGTCTTTCTTCTATTATAATTAACCCTGCCCATTCCCAAATCATATTCAGAAAGTATCACAGAGACTTCTATTGACGCGCGGAATTAGTTATTATTAGTAAGACACAACATTTCCGTAGTAATTGACCACCAGACTCTTTCTCTTAAGGCATTAACTGGGTTAATTAATATAAATGTTATATTGTAACTGTGGTTTCCGAAACATGTATGTTCCAGGCTGCAATTAAAACTTTGAATCTGAGAGAGCTCTGGTCAGCGAAGCCGGTACCGTTCGCGACCTCCATGTTTTGGGGCTATTCATCAGAAAACTCGAGTAGGGTCGAGCTGCAGCCTCGGAGCCTGGTTGCCGGTGTTCTGCAAAATCCTACTCCCTGCAGAATTCTACTGCCAAGCGCTCCTGCGCTTGCGCACGCATGCGCATGACCCACAATCCCTTTCCACTCGTTTTCAGCTACAAAATTCTGCTGCCGAACGTCTTGTTTGACTTGTTGATGGTGACGCAATATCTTAAAACATATTTGTACATACATAACTTATTACTGTATAAGCATGTAAATATTTGCATGCAATTGGCTTTGCAGCAGAATGTATAAAGCATGTATAAAGTAGATGATAAAATGTCGTACACCAAAATGTGACGATGACGACATCCAGCTGACACGCAGCTGTACCCTGGTCTGTATAGCAATGGAGAACAGGTGGACCGCATATTTGTACATACATAACTTATTACTGTATAAGCATGTAAATATTTGCATGCAATTGGCTTTGCAGCAGAATGTATAAAGCAATAAAGTAGATGATAAAATGTACCAGATGTTCAAATTTGAGTACTGTTTGTGATACCAAAAGAGTCCAGAAAAGAGAGTATATATACATTTGACGTAGAAACTGTACATTGGAGGAGGTTGGGGGGGGGGGGGGGGGGGGGGAGTTGTACATTGGAGGTGGTTGGGTGGGTGGGGGGGGGGGGGGAACTGTACAATCAAAACTGTAAATAAATACTGTAAATAAGTTTGAATGTTGATAACTGATAACATGTTGTTCAATGTTTTTTTGTTCAACATATGCATACAGTATACATGGAGTGTATATAAATAAATCCATGGTTAAAAGCAACAGTTTTGTTCCCTGAATTCTGAGTTTATTTGATAGCGATATATTGGTGTATTGAAATACCTTACCCCAGAAATCTTACATAAAAATGTTATGATAGAGTATAGAAATATGCTCACCATATGCATACAGTATACATGGAGTGAGTAGTGAGGTCATATAAAATGATTCTGTAGTGGGAGCATTCTTTGATAGCGATATATATGTATTAACAATTAGATTAAAAACAACTACTCTGCTGAATTCTGCTGACAGCGCTCCTGTGCTTGCGCACGCATGCGCATGACCCACAATCGTTCACGAACGTCTTGTTGAGTCTTGTTGATATATCTTAAACAATATCATCCGAATGTATTTGTAGATGATAAAATGTCGGTACACCTGTTGGAATTCGGAGTGAACTATAGGGTGACGTCACCCAGCTGTCCAAAGATATAGGCGAGTCGCGCTACGGCAGCAGTTTTCGAGGAAGTAGTAGTGGAATTTCGCAGCACTGACGTCACCGGCAGTAGTTCTCAGCAGAGCAGTGGAATTTTGCAGACGCGTCTAGCGAGTCGCGCTACGGCAGTAGTTTTCGAGGAGGCAGTAGGATTCCGCAGAACACCGGGGCAGAGCCGAAGTTTCAGTCAAGCGACGCCGCCCCCACACACAACAACTGTCAATCAAAATTGTTCCGTTGAGACCACCGCAACAAGTGAATACAGCTTGATTGATTGATTGAACACTTTATTAACAGATTGCAGAATGGGTACAGTACAGTACAGCTCAATACATACAATTGTTAAGGGGATGCAGACCAGCGAAAGACTTTCGTCTTGTTTACATCAGGGTCCCCCATTTTCAATTCATCATAACATATATGACATACATGACATACAGATAGTCAGTACTGCTACATCTATACATTTATGACATATCAGATTTGCAAATACAGTACTGTTTGTGATACAAAAGTGTCCAGAAAAGGAGTGTATATACATTTGGCGTAGAAACTGTACATTGGAGGAGGTTGGTTGGGTGGGGTGGGGTTGGGTGGGTTGGGTGAGGGCTGTACATTGGAGGTGGGGGGGGGGGGGTTGGGTAGGGGACACACACACATTTTACACTGTACATTGGAATATTGACAAAGCCTTACTTGGTCATTTACTGTACAACTAGGTTAGGACATTTGTAGGGGCCAGTTTCGAATTGCAGTCTCACGTAGGTGTTTTTTGAGAGTGTTTTTGAAAGTGGGTAGTGATTCACATTCCTTTACAGCTTTAGGTAGGGCGTTCCACATTGATGTGGCATAATTGCGAAACGTGTTTAGTCCCTTGTTTGAGCCGAATCTGGGTTTTACATGATTTGTGGAGCTCCCTCTGGTGTTGTGATCGTGGTATTCACTGACCTTTGGGAAGTATTTTGACATGTACATGGGTACCTTGGTCGCGTAGTGTATCTTGTAGACCAGGCCCATTGCAAGTTGCTGTACTCTGTCGTCTACTCTAAGCCATCCTAGGTTGTCAAAGTGGGCAGGGGTGAGGTGGGTTCTAGGAGTCAGGTCAAGTAGTAGTCTGACTAGCTGTACTGTACCCACTCTGCAGTCTGTCAATAAAGCTTTCAATCAATCAATCAATCAGACAAATGCATAGAAAAGCCCTTATTATAACCAAATAACAAAAAATTATATTATTGTTTATGAAAATGTTTTAGCCCTATGCTTGCCTATTATTTTAATGGCAACAAATAAAATAATAATAAAATTAATAAATAAAATGTTAGAGGAGTGGAGGGGGGGGGGCAGAGCGAGGTGGGTGTTAGAGGAGTGGAGGGGGGGGCAGAGCCTCATAAAGCTAACATGCTGCACTCATAGGAGCGTGTTGATGTAGCCTCATAAAGCTAACAAGAGTATATGTAATACTGTGGTTATGGCCTCTATAGTTAGCAGCTCATAGCTAACATAATACTGTGGTTAAGGCCTGCAGCAGCTCAGTAGCTAACATAACAACACTGTAGTTAAGGCCTTTAACCAGCAGCTCAGTAGCTAACATAACAACTGTGGTTAAGGCCTTTAACCTGTGGTTAAGGCCTTTAACCGCAGCTCAGTACGCTAACATAACAATACTGGTTACTGATTTATTATTTACATTATCTTCAGAGATAATTTGTTAAAGCTGGACCAGCACACTACACCTAGGCCTAGGTTAGTAAATCCTAGGCCCCAGATTCAGATTCAGATTCCTTTATTTAGCCATTTGTGTAAAACGCATTGGTAATTGTTGCAGCAATACAGTGTATGCATTTCCTTTCTTTTTTCACAGAAAACAACACCAACACAGACAAGAAACGAAACAGTGCAGTGGGGGATTAATCAATAAATACATATATATATATAAAGTGAAGAGTGCAGAGATCCAGTACGGACTAGTGCAGTGCAGTCAGTGTCATTGTGCCAGTGTCACTTGGGGGCAGAGGGGGGGAGGGGGTACCGGGGGGGGGGGGGGGGGGGGGGGGACCTGAGGCATTGATCAGCCTGGCGGCTGAGGGGAAGAAGCTCAGTCTGTGTCGAGCTTTCACAGCCTTTGGGATCTTCAGCCTTCTCCCAGAGGGGAGCAGGGTGAAGAGGCTGTGACCCTCTGCTAAAGCTCCACTCCTGCACTAAAGTCGGGGATTCAGTTGGACTCAGATCTGCTGCGTTCCCCCCTACCTGGTGACAGTGTACATCTCATAAAGTAGGGATAATCCACCCTGCTACACAAACATCTCAAAACAAACTGGTCAGACTACTGCTTGACCTTACTTCTAGAACCCACCTCGCCCCTGCCCACGTGACAACCTAGGATGGCTTAGAGTAGAGTAGACGACAGAGTACAGCAACTTGCAATGGGCCTGTCTACAAGATACACTACACGACCAAGGTACCCATGAACATGTCAAAATACTTCCCAAAGGTCAGTGAATACCACGACCACAACACCATGGGAGCTCCACAAATCATGTTAAACCCAGATTCTGCTCAAACAGGGACTAAACACGTTTCGCAATTATGCCACATCAATGTGGAACGCCCTACCCAAAGATGTAAAGGAATGTGAATCACTACCCATTTTCAAAACACTCTCAAAGAACACCTACGGGAGACTGCAATTCGAAACTGGCCCCTGTAAATGTCCTAACCCAACCCCCTCCAATGTACAGTAAAGTACCAAACATGGTTTTGTCAATATTCCAATGTACAGTTGTGCTTGTGCAGTTGTACAGTGTCCCCCACCCACCCCTCCTACCCCCCCCCCCACCTATAATGTACGGTTCTACGTCAAATATATACTCTCTTTTCTAGACTCTTTTTGTATCACAAACAGTAGGCCTACTGTATTTGCAAATCTGGTATGTCATAAATGTATAGAAGTGTCTATCTGTATGTCACATGTCATGTTATGATGAATTGAAAATGGGGGACCCTGATGTAAACAAGACGAACGTCTTTCTCTGGTCTGCATGCCCTTAACAATTGTATGTATTGAGCTGTACTGTATTGTACCCATTCTGCAATCTGTTAACAAAGTTTTCAATCAATCAATCAAAACCGTGGCCACTCCAATAGGGTCCAGCTGCAGACTCGGAGCCTCGGTCCAGATTGGAACTTCCGCCCAGCCACAAGATTATTACTCCTGTGACAGGGCAATGCGCTGATTGGCGGAAAGTACGGAAGTATCTCGAAGTACGTCTGACGTACGTAGCGAACGTGTTAATTGAACGTCAAAATCAAAAGCAACCACCCCCAACCACCTCCAATGTACAGTCCCCCCCCCCCCCCCCCCACCTACCCAACCTCCTCCAATGTACAGTTTCTACGTCAAATGTATATACTCTCTTTTCTGAACTCTTTCTGTATCACAAACAATACATTTGCAAATCTGGTATGTCATAAATGTATAGATGTAGCAGTACTGTCTATCTGTATGTCGTGTATGTCATATGTCAATATGAATTGAAAATGGGGGACCCTGGTGTAAACAAGACGAAAGTCTTTCTCAGGTCTGCATCCCCTTAACAATTGTGTGTATTGAGTCGTACTGTATTGTACCCATTCTGCAATCTGTTAATACAATTTTCATCCAATCAATCACTTGCGCGGTTCCTACATTGTATAGGAAATTAAATTAAGAAAATAAACATTTAAACAACTGTGTCTTTATTGTATTATTATCAACTGAAAATAAACAAACATGTCAAACAAAAAAAGGTTACAACTGACACTTATTATTAATATACAAATATTTTAAAGGGGAACTATCTTATAAATGGCCTTTTTCAGTGTTTAGCATTGTTTCCTAGCTATGTGAACTTATATTAATATGATCTATGTCTCTAATTCTCATATTGGCGCATTCTTCCAATTCTCACAATATTCACCCTCACTGAACTGAGTCATCTGAAAATGTGCTGATCTGTGATGTCAGAGAGACACCGCTGCATGATAATGTTCAGGCCACACAGTGGTTTACCATTGTGGTTGGTGCCCAGGCTCAAAACGGCTTAGGTGGCCGAGCGGAGATTGCGTTCGTCACCAACACCGGAGCTGTGAGCTGGATTCTAGCTGTGAGCTGGATTGAGCTGGAAAATATGCATTTTTTTTAAAACAATACTTCAATGCCAATGTATTTCACAGATCGGATCAAGTTCCAGTCCTTATACCTCTCTTTCCAGAATGGGAACTTTATACAGTAACAGTTTAATTGAAATTAAACTCGATTTTGACGAGTGTTCATAAGAACATATAGGCATATAGGCTGTGTTACCATATTAAAAATAGAATGATAGCAATACTATACTAAACATTATACAACAATACAAATAATAATAACATACAAATATTTTAGTTGCAAATGCAATATCTAACTGATGACTGGATTTAAAGCCTGAAATAATTCTATTTAAAAGAGAAGATGTTCCTGTAGAAATGTTTATAACAGCAGGCTGCCTTTTGGAAAAGCCTGTATACCTTTTTGGTTTATCTCTGACACTAACATGTTGTTGGGGTCATGGGCTAACATTGAACAGGGTTTTTGAAATAGGCATATTCACTCGTCACAGTGATCAACCACTAGAGCTACAGAATGTGACAGAACAAGTGACACCTGACAATATAAGGCTTAAGTGTAAAAGAGCAAAAAACATCAGAAGACTTCCACCATGAAGCAGCGTTTAAAAAGGTTTCATTAGAGGGAATGTCATCAGTAATATCATTATTGAATAGTAAGATATACCACTAAAGTAGGATATGATGACCATTTATTATTATTACTAT
Organism: Notolepis coatsorum; assembly: GCF_963971535.1. Classification (NCBI taxonomy): domain Eukaryota; kingdom Metazoa; phylum Chordata; class Actinopteri; order Aulopiformes; family Paralepididae; genus Notolepis; species Notolepis coatsorum. Next base: position 73,557 of record NW_028173834.1, on the reverse strand, counting down.
TCTTAATAATAACAACACTAATAGTATTAATAATAATAATAATAATAATAATAATAATAATAATAATAATAATAATAATAATAATAATAATAATAATAATAATAATAATAATAATAATAATAATAATAATAATAATAATAATAATAATAATAATAATAATAATAATAATAATAATAATAACAGAGATATTAATGAAGTAAGCCATATTTATATTGAATATTGATATTAATGTTATCATTATTATTATTATTAATAATAATAATTATTGTTATTATTATTATTATTATTATTATTATTATTATTATTATTATTATTATTATTATTATGAATAGAAATACAAACAGAGCAGCTTTAGAAGAATAAGAATATTGTGGTGGTGATGATGATGATGATGATGATGATGATGATGATGATGATGATGATGATGATGATGATGATGATGATGATCTCCACAGGAAGCAGTGACCTAACACTTATTCCAAATCAATAGGCTTATTATGACATGTTGGATGGGTTCTGATAAATATAACTTTATGTTGACATGTAGATCTTTATGTTGAATGATAATTATCTTGTTGGTGGTTTACCTACATTACTGTAGTGCCTCCTGTGCTGTTCATAAACTCTATGAGGTTATGCCGTGTGTGTGTGTGGGCATCCCGTTTTAAACAAGGATGTAGCGCCCCCTGCCGGTTAAGAATATAGCTACATCATCCCTATGGGACTTCGTCGGTAGCAGAGTCTGGTCGGTAGGTGGCAGTGTGCGCCACTCTTTCCGGACAATGGGATCTAGACTCCAATAGGGTCCAGCTGCAGCCGCGGAGATTGTTCCAGATTGGGCAACTTCGTGAGCTGGATTCGCTCCGGGGTTGTCACCAGCTTGGCTGGCCGTTCACACTAATACAATTGGCTGTATTAGAGGGTGGGAGAAGCTGGCGGGGTGGGTCCGGGTCGTTGTAAACAGCGACTCCTACAGTTCGGTCGGGGCGCCTGCTAAGCGCGGATAGGACCTGAGGGGGATAGTGTGGTCCTCCCACACGCTACACCCTCTCCGCGCTGCCAGGTGAAAAAAAGCGGTGATTGGCTGGACGTGTGTCGGAGGAAGCACGTGGTACTACCACTCTCCCAGATGATCTGACTGTGGGGGGTAAGTGCGCAGCGACCAGGAAGGGACTGGGAATTGGCATAACGACTAACATTGGGATGGGAGAAAATCGGAGGAAAATGGAGGGGGAAAAAGATCAAAAATAATAAAAAAAAATAAAAATACAAAACAATGAATTAAAAAAATGGTCTCCCTTCCTTCTTCATTTGCTTGTTGATCTTCCGGTCAAATTCCTCAAACTCACTGAAACAATACAAAAGGACAACATAATACATTTTATTTATATAGCACTTTATTAGAAGTCATCTCGAATTGCTTCACAAAAGATACATGCATAATATAATAATGAATACAATACATACATAATTATATAATTATTATTAGTAATAAATAGAAAAATACAAAATTATCATAGAATTAGCAGTACGATAATGTACCACCAAGTTAAAAACCAAAACATATCACTGTTGGGTAAACAGAAATATTGTATTGCAATGTGTGAAAAATGTACGTTCTCGATTCTTACCTGCGATTGTAAACGGGACCAGAGAGGAAGACCTGTTCTGCTTCCTGCAGTGAGACCGTCTTCAGAACAGCCAGGGCCTGTATGATGGACTACCAAAAGAAAAAGGATACGTTTAGAAAAACAAATATAATTAAAATATAATGTTATACCTGTGTAGGACAGCAAGTTATTATACACAGGTCTGTACACAAGTAGCACCATGGTAGGTGTATGTTCAGGAAATACTACAATGTATGCTTAGGATAGTGCAGGGGCAGGAACACACACAAAAACAACAATGAAATAGTTAGGCCTACCTCCGGGAATAGCACCTTGAGGATGAAGTTCACCTCATCCATGAAGATCGGTTGAGGTCGAGGTGCTTTCTGCAGGACCGTCTTCAGGTAGTAAAAAAGGGCGTCCTGTTGTTTCTCACCGTCGAGGTATACAGGCACCTGGAAAGAGGACTTCTTCTCAAATTGGACCAACCATCTTGAAGCATGCTTCCCGTTGAGTACACCCTATGGTCAAAAGAAGGTACAAAACATAATTATTAACCATTCTGTGGAGATTTGAGTTTTGTGAATGTATTGTTTGGTAATTGTTATTCACTACTATTATTACTTAATTCATACATATTCATTAATTCATAAATGTTCTAAACATGGGGGGTAGGAGGGGTTGGGGGGGGGGGAACACTGTACAAGCAAAACTTTACATTGGAATATTGACAACCATACTGGGTAATTTACTGTACATTGGAGGGGGGGGGGCACTGTACAAACAAGCAAAACCGTACATTGGAATATTGACAACCATACTAGGATTAGGACATTTACAGGGGCCAGTTTCATGTTCTATATACATAATGTAGATACATTTGATATATATCAAAATAAGACAGTACTGACCTCCGTGAACGTAAATGGAGAGCTTGTGCAGAGGCAGAAGGCATACTGTTAAATACAAAGCTGTGTTATGTTCTGTCATTTAATGATGCAGCAGTTTCAACATTTTGGAACAAAGCTGAATTTTACCATGAGAATGAGGACACCACAGTGTAGTCCTTGTGTTTGTCTGGGAAAGTTCTGAGAAAATAAAAAGGTTTGCCATCAACAAGTTTATACTACAATGGTACCTTCTATCTACCTTTATAAAAGTTCTACAGGTAGTCTATGAATGTGCTGAGGTACTGTGGTTAACAAAGTCAGGGAGGGACAGTGGCAAAAGGGTAATGTTTTGTGTAACACAGTGGGCATATAACACTGTAAAAGAATGTACCTCCAAGTCTCTGCCCGTCGTCTCAGTCCATGGTCCTGGGTCAATGACGTGTGCAATTCGTCTAAGAATCATTTGCACATAGTTAATGTTTGTTAATGTCAGAAATATGGTGAGGACACGTCACAATGAGGAAATTGTGAGCCATCTCCAAGTATTGGGACAAAGAGGCATTTCCCTCAATTTGGCTCGACTCCAAAGGTTCAGATTTGAAATCAAACAATTCATGAGGTTAAAATACAGATTCTCAGTTTTTATTAAAGTGTATTTGTATAAATATTGGTTTGACCATTCAGAAAATACTCATAACCTTTGGAGTATAGAGCCAAATCCCAATACAAAAGCAACTGAACTGTGTAACAAGAGCCATAGAACAAGGCCAACTATTTGTATGGGCCATAGAACAAGGCCAACTATTTGTATGGGTCATAGAACAAGGCCAACTATTTGTATGGGCCATAGAACAAGGCCAACTATTTGTATGGGCCATAGAACAAGGCCAACTATTTGTATGGGTCATAGAACAAGGCCAACTATTTGTATGGGCCATAGAACAAGGCCAACTATTTGTATGGGCCATAGAACAAGGCCAACTATTTGTATGGGCCATAGAACGAGGCCAACTTCTTGCATGGGCCATAGAACGAGGCCAACTATTTGTCCGATCACGACACCTAAAGATGTTTCTGTAGGTCTTGTCTCCAAAGCCATCAGGAAGAAGAGAGTCCAAAAGCAACATCTCTCTTCTGGCTGGAAACATTATCTGAAATGGGCAAATGCATTCACAAACGAAAAAAGCATCACTTGGTTTTAAACGCTGACTAACTCCTGGCAGACCTTCCCTCTATGCCTGGCCTCAGTCCCTTCCCATTCCAGAAATGGCCACTACCTGAGCACTCCAACCCAACCACCATTCCACCCACTATTGTCCTTTTACAGCAACTACTGTTAGTTTACTAGATACTCTTACTGTATGTTGCGGACCTAACTACCCGATGCTCAAGTACTTCTGAACACATCATTAATTATACTAACTATTCCCCCAAACCATTGGTCCACTCGGTGCCGATCAGAAGAGGATGAGTCTCCCTCATATAGTCTGGTTCCTATCAAGGTTTCCTAAATCTATAGCCCAGGGTGTTTTCCTTGCCATAGTCACCATAGGCATAGGCTGAGGGGTATAAAGGCTCCAAACCCTGTAAAGCGTCTTTGTGACAATGTCTGTTTTGAAAAGTGCTATACAAATAAATGTGAATTGAACTTACACAGAGCAAGAAGTGATCACCATGGTGTTGTTCCCTGCTCCATGCAGGAAACAGTATGGCATCCTTGGATCGCAGGTCATCCTATTATTCGATTTAGAGATAAATAACAAAACATTAAAATTGAAGTACAAATTCACCATTCCATGGTTGAAAAGAATGCTACACCCATAGTAAAAAAAAAAGAGCACTCACCGGAAGACCAACCGTCGGGTCCACATTGCTGTTCTTCCAGGTTGGCACCACATACATGTCCACGATGTGAACATCTCTTCCCTTTATAGCAAAATTATTATCCAAAAAGTAATGTTATATCAGAAGTTATTGTTACCCAACAAATGCCATTGTATTGGAAAGTATAAATAATTACCTGTCTTCGAGCAGTCTCTCCTATAATTTTAAAGCAGGCGTTTCCAATCTATATAAAAATAATCACATCCCTGGTGGTGAAGTAAGCGGTGCACGACATGTATCTCATGCTACGAACATCTCATGCTACAAACGGACACTTAAAAGAAAAGAAAAAGTTATATAGCCAAATCTTGTATGCATTACATTAACTGTCTTCATTAACAGTCTTTCCTATGATATTGCATCAAAGACACTATAAGACTTAGAGAACACTCACATTGGAATCCATGCACTGCTCCAAACCGAGGCTCCAGAATTCTTCACGTGTAAGGCACACGTTTCCGTCCTTCACGATGAGCTCTGATGAAGGGCCATTTCTGTCCAGAACATAGTCAAGCTAAAAAAAGAAAGAAACATACCCGGTTGCCTGGCCCCATGAAGAATAATAGGATAGGCATCGTACTTTACAGGAGTTGTGAGTGGATGGATAGATATTATGACACTTGCCAGTTGCTTCTGGACAGGACCCAAATCCTTCTTCCACCTCTCACCCGGAGAAGCATAGGGATGGTCAGCAAGGGCCTCCCTCAGCGTGGTTTCCCCCAGTGTTAAGGGCCTCCCTCAGCGTGGTTTCCCCCAGTGTCAAGGGCCTCCCTCAGCGTGGTTTCCCCCAGTGTCAAGGGCCTCCCTCAGCGTGGTTTCCCCCAGTGTTAAGGGCCTCCCTCAGCGTGGTTTCCCCCAGTGTTAAGGCCTCCCTCAGCGTGGTTTCCCCCAGTGTTAAGGGCCTCCCTCAGCGTGGTTTCCCCCAGTGTTAAGGCCTCCCTCAGCGTGGTTTCCCCCAGTGTTAAGGGCCTCCCTCAGCGTGGTTTCCCCCAGTGTTAAGGGCCTCCCTCAGCGTGGTTTCCCCCAGTGTTAAGGGCCTCCCTCAGCGTGGTTTCCCCCAGTGTTAAGGGCCTCCCTCAGCGTGGTTTCCCCCAGTGTTAAGGGCCTCCCTCAGCGTGGTTTCCCCCAGTGTTAAAGCCTCCCTCAGTGTGGTTTCCCCCAGTGTTAAGGGCCTCCCTCAGCGTGGTTTCCCCCAGTGTTAAGGGCCTCCCTCAGCGTGGTTTCCCCCAGTGTTAAGGCCTCCCTCAGCGTGGTTTCCCCCGGTGTTAAGGGCCTCCCTCAGCGTGGTTTCCCCCAGTGTTAGGGCCTCCCTCAGCGTGGTTTCCCCCAGTGTTAAGGGCCTCCCTCAGCATGGTTTCCCCCAGTGTTAAGGCCTCCCTCAGCGTGGTTTCCCCCAGTGTTAAGGGCCTCCCTCAGCGTGGTTTCCCCCAGTGTTAAGGGCCTCCCTCAGCGTGGTTTCCCCCAGTGTTAAGGGCCTCCCTCAGCGTGGTTTCCCCCAGTGTTAAGGCCTCCCTCAGCGTGGTTTCCCCCAGTGTTAAGGCCTCCCTCAGCGTGGTTTCCCCCAGTGTTAAGGCCTCCCTCAGCGTGGTTTCCCCCAGTGTTAAGGCCTCCCTCAGCGTGGTTTCCCCCAGTGTTAAGGCCTCCCTCAGCGTGGTTTCCCCCAGTGTTAAGGGCCTCCCTCAGCGTGGTTTCCCCCAGTGTTAAGGCTTCCCTCAGCGTGGTTTCCCCCAGTGTTAAGGCCTCCCTCAGCGTGGTTTCCCCCAGTGTTAAGGGCCTCCCTCAGCGTGGTTTCCCCCAGTGTTAAGGGCCTCCCTCAGCGTGGTTTCCCCCAGTGTTAAGGCCTCCCTCAACGTGGTTTCCCCCAGTGTTAAGGGCCTCCCTCAGCGTGGTTTCCCCCGGTGTTAAGGCCTCCCTCAGCGTGGTTTCCCCCAGTGTTAAGGCCTCCCTCAGCGTGGTTTCCCCCAGTGTTAAGGCCTCCCTCAGCGTGGTTTCCCCCAGTGTTAAGGCCTCCCTCAGCGTGGTTTCCCCCAGTGTTAAGGCCTCCCTCAGCGTGGTTTCCCCCAGTGTTAAGGGCCTCCCTCAGCGTGGTTTCCCCCGGTGTTAAGGCCTCCCTCAGCGTGGTTTCCCCCAGTGTTAAGGGCCTCCCTCAGCGTGGTTTCCCCCAGTGTTAAGGCCTCACAATGCTGCTCATAGCCACTGCTGTCCTCACCCCTGGCTGCAAGACATTGTTAGTCACCCATAAAATTTAAATTAATTGTAAATATATCTTCTATTACATTGCAATACACAAAGAGGTAGTTGTCAAAACTATGCTGCCATTGAAAACAATAGGAACAAAAATCACCTAGGCTTCATGTACAGGTGCTGACTGCTCCCTCTCAGGTCCTCAGGTCCTGGCTCCTGCTCCCTCTCAGGTCCTGCTCCCTCTCAGGTCCTGCTCCCTCTCAGGTCCTGCTCCCTCTCAGGTCCTGCTCCCTCTCAGGTCCTGCTCCCTCTCAGGTCCTGCTCCCTCTCAGGTCCTGCTGCTGCTCCCTCTCAGGTCCTGCTCCCTCTCAGGTCCTGCTCCCTCTCAGGTCCTGCTCCCTCTCAGGTCCTGCTCCCTCTCAGGTCCTGCTGCTGCTCCCTCTCAGGTCCTGCTCCCTCTCAGGTCCTGCTCCCTCTCAGGTCCTGCTCCCTCTCAGGTCCTGCTCCCTCTCAGGTCCTGCTCCCTCTCAGGTCCTGCTGCTCCCTCTCAGGTCCTGCTCCCTCTCAGGTCCTGCTGCTCCCTCTCAGGTCCTGCTCCCTCTCAGGTCCTGCTCCCTCTCAGGTCCTGCTCCCTCTCAGGTCCTCCTGCTGCTCCCTCTCAGGTCCTGCTCCCTCTCAGGTCCTGCTCCCCCTCAGGTCCTGCTCCCTCTCAGGTCCTCCTGCTGCTCCCTCAGAGAGAAATGACAACATAACAAATTACATTGACAGACATGCAGTCATTGTTAATAAAATCTTCAACACCTGCAGATGTTAAAGGGGCTATGCATTGCTATTCCTAGCACTATTTGGGCAACTTTACACAATTCCTGTGAGTCTATGTAACACATCTGTAAGGTTTATTCCAAAAATAATCATTGTTTTATATTTCTAATCAAGTACTCAAAACCAGCATTTTTCAGCTCCAAGATTTCAAGCTGTTATTGGCTTGGCTCCACCCATACTAGCAGAATGCTTTGAGTGACAGCCACCCACCAAATAGCTCCGCCCATCTCCCCGTCCTTCCCTTTCAGGTCTCAGGTGTTTTTATTTCGACACGCAAAACATACCGATTTTACTAACTAACAGCATTAATAACAATCAACAATCATGGCTGTACATTATGTTTGGGATCCAGAGAGCGACCCACAGTATGATTCAGAAGAAGAAGTCGAGTTGCAACAGCGAGGCTTGCAAATAGTTTCCGATTGGTAAGTTGATTACACCGTTAGTATAATGGCTTGCCGAAATAACGTTACTTACTTGATCGATCAGCCAGCTTTTGCTTCGATAGCTTGCTATAAGTAACGTTACCTTGTTTACCTCTGACTAGTTGTGTTTTTTTATTGAGCAGTTTTTAATTATGACTAGCTTGCTTCAATAGTTTGCCAAAATGTTACTTTATAAAGAGCAGCTACCGTTTTATACAGTGTCCCCCACACACCCCTCCTACCCAACCCCCCCCCCCCACTCCTATGTACAGTTTCTACGGCAAATGTATATACTTTTTTTTCTGGGCTCTCTTTGTATCACAAACAGTACTGTATTTACAAATATGGTATGTCATAAATATATAGATGTAGCAGTACTGTCTATCTATATGTCATATATGTTACGATGAATTGAAAATGGGGGACCCTGATGTAAACAAGACAAAAGTCTTTCTCTGGTCTCCATCATAGCATCCTATAGCAGTTGTGTTGGTATTGAGCAGTACTGTATTGTAGCTATTTTGATCATTGATTGATAATTTCCTTCACCCTCAAATCAATCTACTAGGTGCACGTGCGGAAATTGTGAACGGATGCCAACAGAGGCTGAGAATGTCTGCTGCATGGAGGTTCCCCAGGTACAGTAGTAACACAACCTTGCATCTTGGTAGCACTGAAAACCATGCATATGGCTAACGATTTAATTTTCTATATCTATAGGTCAGACGTTGAATAAATCAGGAACCCGATGGACTTCTGTGCATGGTTGTTCATCCGGGATTGCATCCAGTGTGCTTCAACCCCTATACCATCCAAATGGCAACGAATATTTACAAGGCAGATTTTGGCCGGATACCAGCCAGCGGAATCAATAAGTAAATAATATTTATTACAGATTTATATATATTTTTTACAGGTGTTTCTCCATCTTGCATCTCTCAGACTATACTAATCTTTCTTGCAAACACAATCTAATCCTTATTGCACATCCCATATAATCAATGCTTGCTACTGTCCAATGACATGACATGACAAATGGTTATTTCACAGCGTTTATTTTTTTTATTTGTGCATAAATATAATACTTCTTCCATCTTTTTCTTTAGCCGTTTCAGATATATCGCGTACAGGTGTTTTGTGGCCTGGTGTTGGGGGTTCTTAGGACGCATAGTGAGGGTAGTAATCCCTTCCTGTGTAGTGGTTCGAATCCGCACCGAATTTCCGGATGCTGATGGTGTCTACACTGGCTTCAGGCCGGTACAAGATTGAAGCGTGACACATAGGCGGCAACCGCTTCTTCCATGGAAGGCCTGTGGAACTGTGCGCACAGATGTTCTGGGATGGGAATCTGCTCAACCACCTGGAGATATGGTTGGGGGTCACGAATGACGGAGTCAAACAGGAGCTCCATGAGCTGGTTGACATAGTCTGTAAATGAGAAATTGTTATTTGTTTTGTCATGTTAAAAAGGTTATTATTTATTCAATTTATTGTTATTAATGCTGTTCCACTGTAAGTGGAAATATTTTTCTATTTATATAGGTCATGTGTGTGCAATAATAAATGTTGATATTTTGACTTACTGACTGTGGGAGCGATTTTCCTTGGTTTTATAGTGTGTACACCCTTTTTGGCCTTGGGGAAGCTCATTTTGTAAGCCGGGGCTCCCGAAGCATCTGTAGCTTGCTGGCGGTTTGAGTTTTCATTGAAATGCATTGCAGCTAGGTATAGTCTGAAAGGAAAATTTCGATAAGCAATATATTTGTAGTTGATCTGAGGTTATCTAATGCAACATAATGAGTTATTTGACAAATCAGGAGTCCATAATTAGTCATTTGTACACAATATAAAATACCTGCAAAGCATTCCAATGTATGTAAAGACAACGTTTTTTGGGGCAAAACGTAAAATCACACTGTGATAGGACTCCAGTGAAGACGTTTGATGGTGTGGACTTAGTTTGGAGACATCTTTGATGATCCTTGTGTTTAGCAGAACCTTCTCTAGCTGGTGGGCCGGTTTTGAGTCTAAAGTAAAAAAGAAATTGCATTCAGATATTTCATTAGAGTATATTACAGTAGATTAGAATTATTCAAGCAAGTATACATTTGTAAATCACACCAATCTAGAATGAGAACATAAATAAATATGTTGAGTATATAATCATGATGAAAGACAGACAGACATACCAGGTTTAACCCACTTAAACCAGCATGAAGACACCGTGGATAGAGTGGTTCTTCGTCGTGTTCATGTACATTCATCATGTGATTGAGACATGACTTCCACTTAGCCACCCTCTCAGCGGGCGTCTTCGATGTGGCAGCTGTCCAGTAGAGGTGGTTAGATATGTGTGGGCGCCATTTTTTTATCACCTTGCAGTCTTTAGCTTGTGCCACCTTGTCCAGCTTCTTAGACAGGCCTTGAATTTGAATTAAGCAGAACATAACAGTCGTCAATCTAAACAGAACAGGATAACAACATCCTAAGGGATTGAATGTGGGATGCCTTTCGACATAAGTGTCATACCTTTGGCCACGTGCCACACATCGTAGAAATGTTTGATGCCCAGATCTCTCAGGTACTTTTGAATCTGCGGGTGACGATCTGTGACAATACAGTCCAAGGTCACATCTCACTCCTTCAGAAGAGCGAGGCTTCTCCTCAAGCCCTCCTTCTCCATATGGTAGCTGCCCCCCACCTCATTGCTCTGTTGAGGTACAAGCAAGGAAGGGAAGGGAAGAGCAATGAAATAGCCTTTTCAAAATAGTCACCAGTGTCAAAAACACTACATTCCCCCATCCCACAATTTCCATTTCCTAACCCCCGCTCACACACACAGCCAGACCACTTCACACCTACAGCGATTCAAGATTCAAGAGCGAGAGCTTTGTGAGATGTGTTTGTTTGAGCACAATGAAGGGTGCGGTGTCTTCAGACTTGTTAATTACCTGAATTAGTTGGACGTCTATGACATGATTGGTGGCGAGTTCCATCACAGAGTAACTACTGTACTTAGCACTGTGGCCTGTTGAAAATAATAATAACAATTTCAATCAATGTAGTGCAATATTAAAAATGTATTCATAAAGTAGAAATTTGACATTGGGGAGCTTTTTCTAACCTGGAGAGTCTGCGCGCATGTCACCTCCTATTATGACCATCTCCTCCTGGCTAGCAGGAGCACTCATTCAAGGGTACTACGACTATGCTTGCACCTCATGGTACCAAAGCACCTCAAAGGCGCTAAAAACAAAATTACAAACATCTCAAAACAAACTGGTCAGACTACTGCTTGACCTTACTCCTAGAACCCACCTCACCCCTGCCCACTTTGACAACCTAGGATGGCTTAGAGTAGACGACAGAGTACAGCAACTTGCAATGGGCCTGGTCTACAAGATACACTACACGACCAAGGTACCCATGTACATGACAAAATACTTCCCAAAGGTCAGTGAATACCACGATCACAACACCAGAGGGAGCTCCACAAATCATGTTAAACCCAGATTCGGCTTGTCGTGGAAATATATTATCATACCATTGTGGTATTGTATGAGAGGGCGCTGTCATCAGATATCAACGTAGGATGTGCGTTTCTCTTTAAGAGAAGCACACATTAGCCAGTCAAAACAATTTGGTTATGATCTATGTTGATCCTTGCTATAAGGCCATAAGTGACATTGTTATGGGATCCGCTCTGTTTTCCTTGTAAAGCAGCCATAATAGTCATTTCAGCCAATCCTCAGAGTGATGTTCCAGTTCCTTCCACGTCATATGTATATATTAATTTTGTATTAACGGTCTTGGGGGACGAGAGATCGTTCTCACTTGGTGATCGGACATTTGTTTACATGGTCTGATCTTCAACTGTGCATTCCTTATCAATTGATCTATGTGAGGAATTAAATCTATTTTCTATTTCCTTATTTCAGCTTTTGGACTCAGAACAAGTTATTGCTCATTATTATATTATTAATCTCCCATAACAGATGGCGACGAGGATTTACAGTTACATTAGGGTGTCAAGATAGACCAGACAGCGGGAGTTCAGAGTGGTGCATTGCCGACGAGCAATCCAGGGGAATACTAAATTATCCCCTGCCCTAAGCCTCCGGGGAAAGGATTCAGGAGAAGGGGGGACACCTGGACACCGACTGTTTTGTCATCTCTGGCAGGTAAACCCATATGGATGCGTGCGGGAGTTGGAAGTTATTTTGAGATTCTGAGTCCAGATGTTGTCTAGGGCTGGAACATAGTATTGTTTTTTTTTGGGGTACTTTTTTTTTTATGGTTTTCCTCTGGACACTTTAAATTAAGAGGTATGTTCCGATAATTAGGCGTGAATTACATTTGTATCCGATATTGTAGGCGTGGGCAGAATGTACTGTGGAGTATAGTGGAAAGGGTTTTAGGCACTGATTCTGGGTTTTTTGGTTGTTTTCCTAACAAGGAGGCGGGAAGTTGGACCGTGCGTGGGATGCCAAAAGATAGGGGGTCAGGGGGTCGTGTGATTGGTTTCCACTGTCTTATCTGGTCATACTGCAGTTTTTTCTGAAAGGAAATAAGATAGGGGCATTGTATCCGATAATTAGGCGTGATACGCTACTCCACAGAGCTTTTTTCTCGAAAGTGTTCAGAGGAAACGATTTGTTGCCACATATTTTATTGTGGGTTTTTATTTTTATTTTTATTTTTTTTTTAACTTTTATTTTCTGTTTGGTTTTGTTTTGTTTGGTTTGTTTTTGTTATATTTGTTATCTTTATTTTATTTGCGCTATGGGAAGAAGCAGGAGCAAGTTGGCGGGGCCACAGGGTGAGGAAAGTGGAAGAGTGAAGTATATGAGAAGCACTTATGGTTTAGATTCTGTGGCATACGTCGACAAGTGGGTAAAGGAAAACAATTTTCCGATAGGGGGTTCTTTCTCATTGACTAAGTTGAAAGAGTTGGAGGAAGCATTGAGGGAAGTGAGGAGTCGGTTGAGGAAAAAGAAGCGTGTTAAAATAGAAGTTATGGAGGATTTAGAGAAGCAAGAGGCTTGTTTAGGTCTATGGAAGAGGGAGGCAGAGAGGAGAGAGGGAAAAAGAACGATGAAGCTTTTGCCTGCAGACGATGTAGAGGATAACATTTTGCTGTCTGTCTCTTCCCCCACGGCGGTGGAGTTGCTGCTTTGTCTGGACCCTGACCTCGATGCCCTTCCGTGTGTGAGGCCTCCCCTACGTCAACCACCTGGACTACCGGCGGCGGCTACTGGATCTCCCCTACGTCAACCACCTGGACTACCGGCGGCGGCTACTGGATCTCCCCTGCGTCAGTCACCTGGACTACCGGCGACTGAGCCTCCCCTGTGGCAACCACCTGGACTACCGGCGCCTCTCCTGCCACACTTTGATTCCTCCTGCCCTAGAGAGCTACCTCCCCCTCCGCCAGTGCCGTGGCAGCCTCCGACGCCACCTAAGCCGAACACGCCAAAGGCTGGATTGACAACAACGGATGACCTTTTCCACATTTCCAAACAGCTGAGGGAGCTCCAGCTGTCCGTGGAACGAAATACACGGGCTACGTCAAAAGTCATAATGGGGGCGAGGTCCACATCAGGGGACCCTTCCTCGTTGGTGTTGTCTTCGGATGAGACTCCACAAAAGAGGAGCAGGGGGGGAAATATGAGGGAACAGGAGAGAATTGACTATAGTGACCAGATGATGAAACATGCCATGGCCCCTTCTGAGGTAGATCCGCTACTCGTCAGTAACCAATTTCCTATGGTTCAGGTAGCGGGGCCTGATGGGGTGATTCTCGTTCACCGCCCGTGGAATTATGAGGACGGAGAAAAGGCTATGGGGCATTTACCGGACATAACTGCATCAGGCCAGCGTTTTGCGGACCAGCTGTTGAGTTTCTGCCAGGAATTCATGCCCACTAACACAGAACTGCGGCGGCTGCTAATGAGGAGGCTGGGACCAACTCATTACGCAAAGATTAAGTCAGCTCTGGGTGACGGAGATGTGAGAATGGGCCACAGGGATTGGACGCATGATAGCAATGGACCTTATACTCTTGTCATACAGGCAGTAAGGGACAGAATAATTGAGGCTTTCCCACTCAGAGTGGACATGAAAAAAATCACAGCTTGCAAACAGATTGTAAGTGAAAGCACAGAGGACTATTACACTAGACTGTATGGGGTTTTCACTGTCAACAGCGGATTACAGGAAGCACGTGATGCGCTGGTCGAGGCTGATGTGTGGGAAAGTCACATGAGCAGAGCATTTCTAGATGGGCTGATTCCAACTATCGCAGGAAAAGTGAAGGACTCTTGTGTGTGTGTCGCGGATGCCAGGCTGGCAGATGTGAGAAAACATGCAAGGCACGCTGAGCAAAGATACAGAGAAGACCTGGAGGAGAAAGGGAAAAAGGCCAGCAAGTTACATGAGGAATCACAGTTGACTTTGGTGAGAGCTGTCACACAACTTTCGAGGGAGGATGGAGCTGGCCAGACAGTTCCGAGAGGATATCAGAGGGGAAAGGCCTATAAAAAACAGGGGCAACGCCCAGGGGGGTGCTTCATTTGTGGCGAAAACGATCATTGGCACAAAGATTGCGATCAAAAGGATCAATGGGAGAGGAAAAAGGAGCAGTGGCGTGCTGAGGTTCATCAACAGCGCCGGAAAGGAGGACGAGGTAAAACGGGAGAGAGAGGGGGAGAGGAACATGGAGTGGAGCCATCGCATTGACTAGGAGGGGGGTCGCAGCGGATGGGTGTCGAGGCGAGGAGGGCCGGGCAGAGCAGCGACCGCAGGCAGAGTATAAACACACACTACACACACACTCTCAACCGACTTCGCACACATGCAATGTGCAATGAAAAACAAAGTGAAGGAATGCACACACTGATAGCGGAAGCCATTTCACATATTGAGAGTAGAGTGCCTGTTTTAGCTGTAGAAACATATTTAAAGTTTGAAAATACAGCTTACTTAAAGATGCCAGTTATGACTTTGTATATTTCAAATGCACCGGTGACATTCATTGTTGACTCAGGAGCAACACATAGCGTGCTTACGGTAAAAAGTTGTCCAGGGGCAAAAATAAGCGGGCGCTATGCATTTTCCAGGGGGGCATCAGGGGCTGTAATCAGAGAAAACTATACATTACCGATGTCTTGTGTCATACAGGATGGAGGAAAGGCGGACTTGAGTTTTAAACATGCATTTTTATATTCATCTGCTTGTCCGTTTAATCTCTTGGGGAGGGATTTAATGATTTTGCTGGGTATCCAATTAATATCAACGCCGAGCGGGGTGGAAGTGACAAAGTCAGAGAACACACTTTTGAAATCATATTTCCCTTTTTCATTTTTGTACCAATGGTGGGCAGAAATGGAGATGGCGTCTCAATTAATTGAGATGGCTCGCTCAGTTGTTCCGCCAGACGCGGATTTTATGGGGGCACACCAGATACATATGACGGCGCAGGTATCACAAGACCCGGACCCTGAATTTAGTGATCTTTTCTTTTCCAAGATAGATGATGAAATCCTTTGTTCTGCTCTGTATTGGGATAATCAGAGATGTATAATGGGGGTGGAGCTGAATCGGGAACAGGGGGAAATCTATAGCATGCCAGACTCAAGGCCTCACATGTGCTTGTCAAAACATGTGACGGACAGATGGGAGGACTTGAGCTCTTTAGCCGCAAGGTGTAACGACGTGTCTGATTGGGGGCCGACTGAGCGACCCGGGGTGATGTATTCTGCCTTGCAGGGCATTTACAAAATGTCGATAGCACCGTTTATTTGCAAAGCGATAAGAAGTGTGTACATGCTCCCTGACTCGGAGGACACTCAAGGGGGGCAACAGTACAGTGATAGGTCGCGTCCGTGGGTAGAGACAGGCTTTTCTAAAAGCCCTCTCGGGAGCATGATTTTTTGGCACGGCGGGACACCTGTATAACAGGGATCTTTTGCTGCCCATTGAAGTTCCAGTGCATAAGAACCCCCCACTGCGACAAGAAGACGAGAGGTAGCATAGTGTTGTTCGTGGTTGTCAAGCTCTGGTTTGTCTACCTCTGAGATGTCCCATCGCCGCGGGGTTTTTTTTTTGGAATGGTGTGGACGTGCCCTGTTTCATCTCCGGATTCTGCACTGTCAAGAGGCAAGTTGTGGTTAATATTACGCATTAGAGGTTGTGTTGTCCTTAGAGTTCCAAGAAAGTTTTTGTGTCTGTCAGTTTTGTTGTTTTTTAATTCCTTTTCTTATTATTATTATTATTCTTATTTTTATTATTATTATTATTATTATTATTATTATTATTATTATTATTATTCTTATTTTTATTATTATTATTATTATTAATTATTCTTATTTTTATTATTATTATTATTATTCTTATTTTAGTATTATTATGGCTATTGTTGTTGTTATTATGATATGTTCTGGGGTTTTCGGTGGATGGTTATTTTTCTGCAAAATACTTTTCCTGGGATTTTGTGTTTCTTTCCAGCTTGAGAGGAGAGATGTTTCCATCTGGACCTGTGTTGTGTTGTGACCAGCGCCGGGATGCTGTGCTGGGTTCACGACTTGGACGTTTCATCATCTCACGGTTCACGACTTGGACATTCCATCACCTCACTGGGATGGAGATCCTGTGTTCACCGTCCCTCAGCCTGACCGCCTTTATATGTAGGCCGCTGTCTCCCTCTAGGGGCTGGTGGTAGTAGTTGTTTAAGTGGGATAATTATTTCTGTTTTGTTTTATATGGTGATAATAATGTTGATTACATCATCAAAAGGAGGGAACTGTCGTGGAAATATATTATCATACCATTGTGGTATTGTATGAGAGGGCGCTGTCATCAGATATCAACGTAGGATGTGCGTTTCTCTTTAAGAGAAGCACACATTAGCCAGTCAAAACAATTTGGTTATGATCTATGTTGATCCTTGCTATAAGGCCATAAGTGACATTGTTATGGGATCCGCTCTGTTTTCCTTGTAAAGCAGCCATAATAGTCATTTCAGCCAATCCTCAGAGTGATGTTCCAGTTCCTTCCACGTCATATGTATATATTAATTTTGTATTAACGGTCTTGGGGGACGAGAGATCGTTCTCACTTGGTGATCGGACATTTGTTTACATGGTCTGATCTTCAACTGTGCATTCCTTATCAATTGATCTATGTGAGGAATTAAATCTATTTTCTATTTCCTTATTTCAGCTTTTGGACTCAGAACAAGTTATTGCTCATTATTATATTATTAATCTCCCACAACAGGCTCAAACAAGGGACTAAACACGTTTCGCAATTATGCCACATCAATGTGGAACGCCCTACCCAAAGCTGTAAAGGAATGTGAATCACTACCCACTTTCAAAAACACTCTAAAAAAAACACCTAAGGGAGACTGCAACTCGAAACTGGCCCCTGTGAATGTCCGAACACAACCCCCTCCAATGTACAGTAAATTACCAAGTATGGTCTTGTCAATAATCCAATGTACAGTGTTGTTTGTACAGTTGTACAGTGTCCCCCACCCACCCCTCCTACCCAACCCCCCCCCCCCCCCCCCACTCCTAACCAACCCCCCCCCCCCCACCCAACCACCTCCAATGTACAGTCCCCCCCCACCCCCACCTACCCAATCCAATGTACAGTTTCCACGCCTAATGTATATACTCTTTTCTTTCTGGACTCTTTTTGTATCACAAACAGTACTGTAATTGCAAATCTGGTATGTCATAAATGTATAGATGGAGCAGTACTGTCTATCTGTATGTCATGTATGTCATATATGTTACGATGAATTGAAAATGGGGGACCCTGATGTAAACAAGACGAAAGTCTTTCTCTGGTCTGCATCCCCTTAACAATTGTATGTATTGAGCTGTACTGTACCCATTCTGCAATCTGTTAATAAAGTTTTCATTCATTCATTCATTCAATCTGGCGAGTGTAACGTCTTGCTCGGTATTCCACATACTCATAACAGCCGGTTCCAAGAACATCTTGGCGTGTTTCCGAAACGCTCTGTACTTGATTGTCGAGACGTGTAACGCATTGAGAACCTAAAAGAATAAATGAATAACGCTTTGTTAATATGCATGTGTGAATCACAAACAAAAACATAATGTATATCTGACTTGTCAATCAAATCAATCAAATCAAATACCTTCTCCATTTGGGTGAAAGATGAGCCAGTGAAAAAAACAGCTGCCGACAGCTGGATATTTCCAGCTGGTGTGCTCCCTATGAGTGGCTGACTGGCCCACTTTCGGCTATATTTACAACTCGGGCAGACCTGGCGGACAGCCAAGAAGGTCCCTCGCGTAGTCTTCTTGATATGACATCCAGCATCGCACACCGGACACTGTTGGAATAATTCTAGTAGACTGTCTTCGTAAACGATGTATTTCTGGACCTCATAGATTGGTTTTGACGGTTCCCTGCTCGCTCAAGGGAGAAAAACACAAATAAATAACACGGCACAACTATACAGCTTTTCTATTTACCGGCCATGGAGATTTTTGTAACAACTTACGCTACAATCGAGGGCTCGCTCATCAAAGAGTCAATGTTGAAAGTGGAATCATGAGGCTCTGGAACGTCTATCGAGCTGTAGGTCACTTCATCGTCATCAGACTCCAGTCGTGGTCTTTTACTGGGTCTAAACGCCTTCACAGGTGTTGACGTGGAGGGACCCTGTTGACTAGACCAGTAGCCAGTAGTTGTGGTCCCCACCCCAACAGATACAGACACGACTTTCGCCTGAACACCTATTTACAAAACATAGTTTAGTCAAACAAGGGAGTCAAACAAGGGAGACTATAGTTCAAACTGTACATAATTATTGCTATAGATACAAGATTGTTTATTGTCATGTGCAGTTAAACAGGCTGCAGTTAAAAATGTGCTTTAGTGATTGGTTGGAGGGGGAAGGGTGTTGTCTGATCAGGCACAAAACTGGGTGGGGGGGGGGGGGTTATATGTAAAGGCTATTATATATAGCTGCCAAAACTATGTGTGTTGGAATACATTAATTGCTAATTGATCAGAAATGTTACAAACCTACCTTGACTCTTGACATGTGACCGTAGTGTTTTCATAGACAGCTGTGTACCAACAGAACGTATATTTGGGTTGTTGGTCTGGCAACTGATGTCCCTGGAAGCTGGAGGCAGGCGTACATGGGCGCTGGAGCTTGTGGCCTAAGAATGACCAAATAGTAAAACAATTACATTATATAATCCAAGCCACAAATATAAATAAACTCACCCACCGTCGAACACACAGCGAGGCTTGCAAATAGTTTCCGATTGGTAAGTTGATTACACCGTTAGTATAATGGCTTGCCGAAATAACGTTACTTACTTGATCGATCAGCCAGCTTTTGCTTCGATAGCTTGCTATAAGTAACGTTACCTTGTTTACCTCTGACTAGTTGTGTTTTTTTATTGAGCAGTTTTTAATTATGACTAGCTTGCTTCAATAGTTTGCTATAACGTTACTTTATAAAGAGCAGCAGTTATATACATGTACTTCGTTCGCGTCCCAAATAGTAGGTACAACTCTTTTGTTTAGCACCATCCAGGATGCCACCCCAGCATCAACAAATTAATTATATACCCCACCGTCGAACACACACAGTAACGTTAGATTGTATTGATGATAACATACCTCACCCCACCCCCCAAGGTTCCCCCCCACACACACACAGTGAATGTAGCTAGTAACAGTTAGTTAGTTAGCTGGCTAATTACGACATATCTACTTACTACTTGTGTCGGGTCCCGAATAGTAGGTACAACTCCTTTGTTTAGCACCATCCAGGATGCCACGCCAGCATCAAAAATACCTTGATTGACAACGTCTTCGGTGGAAAAATGTGCGACAGAACTAGGAGGGTCCCCAAAAACGAACTTGGTCCATTGCTGGCGAAGTTCGGCATCCACGGGAAAAAGCGTGCAAAGACGTATTAGTAGCTTTACAGCCAGGAACAGAACATGTTCTGCGGGGTTTGCTCATCGTGGAAGATATGCAAGTGACTGCACTCCTGTTTCTAGGTAGTGTACCACTCTATTCGAGGTTGAATGGGGGCGGGCATTAGCTCCAACCACAGAGCCAATCGCATCACTGTGCGCTACCCACAGCGCCGAATGACGTGACTCAGGCCTTCAAATCAAAATGACACGATTTACTAGAGGACGAGAGGGGCTGGTCTGAATCGGAGCAATCCGCCAATATGGTATTTAGACCCTAAAACACATTGATACGAACTCCTATTACTATAATACAATGCTAGAGACTGAAAAATGATATTTATAATGCATGGCCCCTTTAAGACGTAATCCATGTGCTTTACAAACCTAGCACTGCCTGGCCATCTGCATTCAGCATCACTTCTTTGCCAAAGGTCTTTTTCATTTTCTCGATGGCGCTCTTGTTAAGCCTCACATTTCTGTGATGCAGAATGTTCCGCAACACAAATACGTTTGTGGATGGCAAAGCAATATTGAGGAAGTAATTGCATTTCCTCATCTGAGCGAAGAACTGTTCAACCACTTGCGTGTTGATCTGGCCAGAGAGTTCAGGGACAAGACCTACACGTCTGAGGACATTTTTGGGGTCTTTTGAATTCTTCTGATGAAAAGTGTCACTCAGAGCATAGTGTTCTGATGAGCCAGTCAGCGGATGGGAATGTTTATCTGGAGGATTCTTCTTTTCAGTCAACCACGTCAGGTTCACTTTGAGGCTGCCTTCATTTGCCCTCTTGATGTTTTCAGTTGTTGGAGCCGCCAGTCTTCCCTCATGTGGAGTGAAGGGAATGCTCTCTGGTGTCCTCAAAGTCATGTGCCTTGCAAGCCCACCTGCAAAGTCATACACTACTACATTGGGCATGTGTGCCCAAGACAGCAAAAGGTCAGCATAATCTCTGGGGCTTTCAGCCCTGAGAAGCACCTTTAGGCTGTAGACAACGCCACACGGACAGAGTATTGCTGCCCAGCCTCCTACAGGGAAAACACATTACGTTCAGTTGGAAGAACAAATTACATGGGTTAGAAAAATATGAAAATGTATGAAATTACAGTACGTGTCTATCAATAAGTGGATACACAAACCTGATGCGCCCCATATTTTTTCAAATATCTTATCAAAAGCCTGTCGTGAATTCATTTCATCTTTCAGTCTGAGGAGGAGGTCCATCCTTGATCCTCCTGTGTCAAGGCCAGACTCTTTGCATAGTTTCCGGACCACCTCAACCTACATGAAAAATAACTTGTTTAGCCATCTCCTCTGATTTGACCTCATTCTATAAGGAGGTGACCCAATTATTTTTTTTAAACACAGCACACTGTACTTTCTGATTTACAAGTTCATTCAGGAGATGGTCCTCGGTGACTGTCGATTCAGCATCTTCTACTGGAGCCTTGGAAGTGGGGATTTTCTTGAACTCTGTGTTAAGCACAACTGCTGCCTTTCTAGTTTTCTCACCTATCCATGGTGCCCAACAATCATAGGACGGTGAAACACTGTATGGATTCATTCTGTTACCTGAATGAAAAATAAACGTAAGAAGTATGCAGAAAGTTAAAACACTTACTTTAGTTAAAATGTACAGTATATTGCTGTGTATGGTCTTCAGAATACCACATTTAAAGTAGGCTATATGAAATCTAATATTCTAATGGTGTGGTCAACAAGATACTGTGAAATAATTTTAAAATGCGGGGAAATTATTTGCTGCTCTGAAGGTTTTTTTAGTTCACAGATTAATATATATTACTTGTCAAAAATCCACGGGCAATGAGTTCCTTGGATACAGAATCCCAGAAGTCATCCATATTCACTTCGCCCTTGTAGTCATCAGGTGGGCTTTTGAGGTCACTCGCTGCAATACATTTGAGTAATAACATGATCACAAGTGCAATAGACAATGTGGACATGGACAAATATTTATACTTTATGCAAAGAAATATTTACCTGTCAGATGAAAAACACCTTTTTTATGAAGGTCCATCACCACAATGGGGGGATGGTCACTGCAATTGACACAGCTGAAGTCGTAGGTGTGGCTGGACATGGCTTCAAAATGAAGGTACCCGTGCAGAACGCTATCAGCTGGGGGGAACTTGGTCCCCGTCAGGAGTTCAATGGACTGGACACTCCTCCCAACAGCTTGATTAGTCTGACATTTAGAGGAGAAAACAACTATTTTAGTTAGCAGACAAACACGAGGAGAATTTTAAGTAACT
Organism: Notolepis coatsorum; assembly: GCF_963971535.1. NCBI lineage: Eukaryota > Metazoa > Chordata > Actinopteri > Aulopiformes > Paralepididae > Notolepis > Notolepis coatsorum. Next base: position 51,490 of record NW_028173834.1, on the reverse strand, counting down.
GATCACAGAAAATGCTAACCTGGAGCTGGGATCTCAAAAACAAACAAAAATGTAGCCCAAGGAGGAGATAGTCATTGAAATTGTGAACTCCATCCTTGAACTCCTGGTAGCGATGGATCTCGCCACAGTCCTTACATTGCCTGCAAAATGTAGACACATCTGGAAGTGGAGAGGGCGTTAACCATGATCAGTTTACCACATCACTTAAAAGAATGATTACTGAATGTACTGCACAGAAGTGTAAATAATGAGGCATACATACCATGTACAATGCCATCAATTGTCAGTATCTTGGCTTTTGCCGTTATAAGAATCAGGGAACTTAAAGGAACAGTCCCAGGGCAGACGGTGCAGAGACTCTCCTCTGGTATGAAGACTCGAGGGTAGTCACTCGTCTGTTTTTTAAGGTGATCTGGCAGTGTTTCTGGAAGACGCTTGTGTTTGAAGATATATTCTACCATTTTTTTCAAGTCTTCTCCTTTCGGTGGATAGACGGTGACGTCGTCCTCAGGCTCTGACTCACTTGTGCTTGCTGACATAGGTAGGTTCTCAGTGATGTACTCGCTGGACCTGACCTTCTTAAAAACACTAGGACACTCCTGGAAAAAGAGTGCCACTTGGCAATGTACAAGAGTGGACACGACCGTGGTGTTTTGCTGCAGGGGCAGTGCCAGGTGTTCAGCTTTCTGTTGTACACAACCATCACACGTTCAAGGCGGCTGTAATAAGCCACAGACGGCTCATAAACAGACACACAAAGGTTGGGCAACATCAGAGAGGTGGAGACAGTAAAAGGGATGTTCCCTCTCCCTGGCTTGACTTTTACGCCTCAGACACTCCTTCTTCTTGTCTGCCCCCAAACCACCTCTTATTGACCATGTCCTCCAAAACATCCTCTCTAAGGTTAGTTACATTTGCGTTGGAAGAGCAGTAATCAATCGATTTCAGATGGATGCATCTGAAATTAGAAATGCTACTTCTCTGTGCCAAATCTGCATTTGTCTTGCAGTGAAGGGACTCACATTGCACTTGGTGACATTGGCCATGCATCTTCTGTTGTACATGCAATGGCACACTTGCACCATGCATTCTTTTAACAACAGCATAGACACTGTTGTCAGAATCCAAACATTCACTTCGCAGATGTGATTTTGAGGTAACTTCCATGGAACATGGTTCAGAGTGTTTTCTTTCCATGAGACGTTTCAGATTCTTCTTGTTGATGACTACTGCACACTGGGGACAGGCCACCGATATAATCTTGCTCCTCCTCACTTGTACAGTGGCTACTGTAGCATCGTGCTTATTAGTGAGCTGGTTCTCACTGGTAGCCTCCACAATGACAACCTTGGTGGCAGGCTCGTCAGTGTCAGTGCTGCTCCTCCTCACTTGTACAGTGGCTACTGTAGCATCGTGCTTATTAGTGAGCTGGTTCTCACTGGTGGCCTCCACAATGACAACCTTGGTGGCAGGCTCGTCAGTGTCAGTGCTGCTCCTCCTCACTTGTACAGTGGCTACTGTAGCATTGTGCTTATTAGTGAGCTGGTTCTCACTGGTGGCCTCCACAATGACAACCTTGGTGGCAGGCTCGTCAGTGTCAGTGCTGATGGCGTTCTCACTGGCTGCACGGACAACCACTTCTTTGACCTTACTCTCTCCGACACCTCCATCCACATGCAGTGTTTCTGTACTGTGGGAGCTGCTCCTGCACAGTGCAGCCACATGCAGTGTTTCTGTACTGTGGAAGCTGCTCCTGCACAGTGCAGCCAGATGCGCTATAAACCGGTTTTTCTTCTCAAACAGTGTGGTTTTGCAGGAGGGACAGTGGAAGTGACTATTGCGCCTGCATTCCAAATTGCACTTAAAGATGGTGTGATCTGGAAAAGATATGTACACCGATCAGCCATAACATTAAAACCACCTGCTTAAACCAGTGTTTATAGAGTGTTTATTTTTAATCATGAAAAAATTGTTTAAGCAGGTGGTTTTAATGTTATGGCTGATGGTGGCGGTGCATGTCAAACTGCAATGCTTTTGTTTCCACGTGTTGGTCCATCATTTACAGGAGTTACCAGTGCAAGAAAACAACATGCAATGAATACAACAGGGAATACCTTTGTGCTGCACTGCTTTCCTTTTGTGTCCGTCCAGATGTTTTAGGACCCTGCTCCTAAACGTTGGCTTAAACACACCAGGCTTGCAGAACGGGCAATGGTATGCTGTGCAGCAGTTGACACATGGTTCCAGCTGAGGAATGATTCCCCTCCTCTGAACTGTAATGTGTTGTCCTAACTAGAGTACATTACAGTACAGTGCGGGAGGGGAGGGGAGGGGATATTTTGGTTAATTAAGAATTGTGATAATTAATCACCAACTAACCATGTAGCAACCAGTAGTAATCACCAATAATCCCTTTAGAAACCACACAGGCTCTGCCACACCTAAACGTAATCTCACAAGTTGCAAAAACACTTCTCAAGAACAGATAATCACCCAGACACAAAAACCATGCTACATATGCATTACTGACAACAGAAAGACATAAACAGTCACTTTGCACAGGGTGTCCAGTTCATGCGTTTAGCATTTAGATTATTAGTGTCATGGTTCCTGCCAGGCAGCGCTTCCTCCCTCTCTCTCCATCTCTCTATATCCAAACACAACCGTGATAATTAGATAATTTAGGATTAGATTTAGACTATAGATTATATATTCCAACTATATTTATTGTAGGGCAAAATAACTGATATACATACCCTCATCTCGCACCTTGTTGCTCATATGCACATGTCCAGAGTTAATAATATTGTATATTGTTTCCACTGCCTTTTTATTCTATTTTTACTTCTCCACTGTACTATAACTATGTCTTCTACTACCTGTACCTCCCCTCCCCCTCCCCATGCTGCTGAATTTATCTTATCTTATGAATACAAGGTAATAATAAGGCTTACCTGTTTCTCCATCTTTGTTTGCTGCGTGTTAACTAACATCTGCTTGACGTTCAATTAACGTTCGTTAACGTAGAGAAACGACACATAGAGAAACGTCAGACGTAATTCGAGATACTTCCGTACTTTCCGCCAATCAGCGCATTGCCCTGTCACAGGAGTAATAGTCCTGTGGCAGGGCGGAAGTACCAATCTGGACCGAGGCTCCGAGTCTGCAGCTGGACCCTATTGAAAGTATTCACGCATTACGGAGAGCTGTCATGCAGCTCAGCGCCACCAGAGGGAGCACTATTGTTTGATTGATTGATTTATTGAAAAGTTTATTAACAGATTGCAGAATGGGTACAATACAGTACGGCTCAATACATACAATTGTTAAGGGGATGCAGACCAGAGAAAGACGTTGGTCTTGTTTACATCAGGGTCCCCCATTTTCATTTCATAGTGACATTTATGACATACACAACATACATGACATCATGACATTTATGGCATAGGGACATACAGGTATATAGTACTGTTACATTTGTGACATATACGATATGCAAATATACAGTACTGTTACCCATATATCCTAACAGTGAATATATACATATATACATGGGGTATTGGCACGTTTCTCTTCTTCTTATATTCTTTTTATACTGCGACCGGATGGCTTTTGTCTCTTCATAGTTCTCTAACGTTAGTCTTTCTTTCCTTGACGCTCAATTCTATAAACACTTGACCGATACCCATCAATGCACAGCGCTCTAGCATGTTCTGACTGTGAACACCTAAAGCCGAGGCTCAGATCCACTGACCGTTTTAGATTTTTGGCTCATTTCCCCTTATGTTAGAAATGTTCTTTTATGTAAAAATAATGGTTGCAGATATAGAGGGGGGCGCCAAAACTGCGCCAAGCAAAAATATATTTTTTTTATTTTGGCGGGGCGCCCTAGGCAACCGCCTATATCGCCTGTAGGAAGCTCCGCCCCTGCTTGCCATGTCTTGTTCTTGGCTGGGTCTTGCTTAACTAGGCTTGCCATGTCTTGTTCTTGGCTGGGTCTTGCTTAACTAGGCTTGCTTAGTCTTGTTCTTGACCGGGTCTTGCTTAACTAGACTTGCCATGTCTTGTTCCTGGCTGAGTTGGGCTTGACTGGGTGTCTGTCTGTAGCCTACTGTCTCTTAGCGAGAGAGAGTCAAGTCAAGTCAAGAGTTTTATTTGTCACGGCATACAAGTATACAATGAAATGCGGGTGGTCTTGCCCGCAACGATGTGCAATAACATATAATAGAATCAACATTGTGCAATAAACAAGTAACATTGTGCAATAAACAAGTAACATATTAGGGCATATCGGTATATGTACATAAGTTATTTACAGGTCCTTTGGTAGTGTCTTTCTGTACATGCTAATTTATACAATCTCCGGTTATACTATACTATTTTTAAAGTGACCTTTCCTTAGTGTCCATAAGTGTGGGCGTGTGCAGTATGAGTGTGTGCTTGCTCATGTTAAAGTGGCTGCTAGTGTGTGAGCGTGTACAGTGTGTGTGTCGTGTGTGTGCTCATGTGTGCTTGTGTGTGTAGAGTTCAGTGTTCAAGGCTCTGATGGCCTGGGGGAGGAAGCTGAGCAGAGAGAGGTGTGGAGAGACAGACACTCTAACCAAACACACTCATTTTACTTTGAGAGGTGTGGAGAGACAGACACTCTAACCAAACACACTCATTTTACTTTGAGAGGTGTGGAGAGACAGACACTCTAACTGTAACTGAGGGGTACAATTCCCTGACTGTATTACTAGATATGATACTTACTACCACTACCTTTGTACTTAATATTCGGCCACCCAGTACACGGCATAAATATATTATCATAAACACTCTCACGTAGATGAAACGGATCCAACACAAATGTACGAAGTCGAAACAGGTCTTTATTTCTACACAGCGATGGTGTGTAGAGCAAGCACTTAATCACTTAATTACATTTATGAATTGAAATAGTATGCACTTTTATGGCAAAGAGTATTCGTCGGTATATCAATAGAGAATGTCCAATCTCTGAAGGCGCAGGTGGTAAATATACGACCTGGAATAGTTAAGGAATAACAGCAATGATACTTTAATGATTATATACTAGATACACTAGAGGGGGTTAATCCGGTCGCTTGTAAGACAACAGGAGTAGGATTAAAGAACTTGAAGGGGGGGGTGGTAGAATCCGGCTGCCTCGTCCGGCCAAGGGTATCCCAGGTGAACCCACTGTAGTGCCGTTCAATGCGCCGGCGATCCTTGGACCACAGATGAAAGCAGGTGGACTCTTTGTGGGCCGGCTCTCTCCGGTCCACGGGGGAGAGACGTGAAGCGACCTCGTCTTGCAGAGCGTCTCCTCACCTTGCGTCCTCTCCAGGGGGGGGGGGTTCCAACACACGGCAGTGTCGGGGGTCTTTATCCATGGAATAATCAAAGTATACAAAGCATAATCCGTGCCTGGGAAGGCGGGCTGTCGTCGGTAGAATAATCCGGTATACAGGTCCACTCGCTCGTCGGCTCTGGGGCTCCTCGGGTGCAGCTTCACATGGGGTCAACCACCCTGGGTAAGCAGCCAGTTCTCTGCCCGAAACGATGGGGTACTGACTACGGTAGTATTCTCACCGCACGAAGCACTATATATTAACAGACTATTATTAGCTTAATAGACTACGTCCAACTCGACGATATAGTGCCAAATATGACTATTCAAATATTAATATACACGATGTCTCAATACCGATGGTAGGCGAACTTGGCCTTACTCCCACACGTGGCGTCGCGGGGAGGCTTTACGTCTGTGACTCTATTGGAGGGTAAGAAACTGGACTGAAAAGGAAGTCCTACTTTAGTAGCGCAGTATATATACGCACTATGAACAAATAGTCCCATTAGTGGTGCGGTAGCCAGATTCCTACGCGGAACTAGGACTTGTTCGTACATGTGGAGCGGTACGTTTGAACTGGGTCTGAGGGGTATGGCAGCCTGGCACCAAGGTCTCGACCAATAGTAGAATGGAGACTATTATGGGATGTTCAGTAGGCTAGAATGGATATTCAATGCATATTGTACAAGGAATATACAAGGGATATCAGGGAATATTAGAGAATATACAAATACAATTAAATATATATATATAAATAAATATATATATTCGGTTTAATCTGGCCCTTCACAACACTAACCAAACACACTCATTTTACTTTGAGAGGTGTGGAGAGACAGACACTCTAACCAAACACACTCATTTTACTTTGAGAGGTGTGGAGAGACAGACACTCTAACCAAACACACTCATTTTACTTTGAGAGGTGTGGAGAGACAGACACTCCAACCAAACACACTCATTTTACTTTGAGAGGTGTGGAGAGACAGACACTCTAACCAAACACACTTATTTTACTTTGTTGAGGTGTGGAGAGACAGACACTCTAACCAAACACACTCATTTTACTTTGTGTGGAGAGACAGACACTCCAACCAAACACACTCATTTTACTTTGTTGAGGTGTGGAGAGACAGACACTCCAACCAAACACACTCATTTTACTTTGTGTGGAGAGACAGACACTCCAACCAAACACACTCATTTTACTTTGTGTGGAGAGACAGACACTCTAACCAAACACACTTATTTTACTTTGTTGAGGTGTGGAGAGACAGACACTCTAACCAAACACACTCATTTTACATTGTGTGGAGAGACAGACACTCCAACCAAACACACTCATTTTACTTTGTGTGGAGAGACAGACACTCCAACCAAACACACTTATTTTACTTTGAGAGGTGTGGAGAGACAGACACTCTAACCAAACACACTCATTTTACTTTGCGCAGCAGATTAAAGTAGACACTTTGATAGTGGGATGTACAATGTACCCCTGTTGTGTACCTTTTTAACAAATCTCAGACCAAAACCCTGCTCAGACTAGTGTGAGTAAAACCCTGCTCAGAGAGATTGGTGTTGGATTATTCCTGATTCTTGGACGATTAGTCAGTTAGCTAAAATACATCCAAATAAATCAAGCAAATCAATAAAAAATGTAGGTTGTGGTTGAGGCATCATCTAGCCATAATATCTGTTCTAGTGAGTGTAAACACTTCTACTTTTAACAATATAAGTCAGGGTTTGAAGTGGTGTTTTGACTTTTGTGTCAGAGAGAATTAGAAAATCAGAGCGGTTTCAACTTTAAAGCCCAACGGTCAAATCTGGGTCGGATAAGAGTGTTACTTTATCTCTTATGTGTGTGTTAAATGGTAAATAGTGCATTTATATGGCGCTTTACGATTTTGTTCCTCACATTCACCCATTCGCTCACACACGAAGGTGCAAGATTACAACCTGCTCATTGGGAGCAATTAGGGGTTACCTTTTCTTGCTCAATGACACTTCGACATGCGGGGAGGAGTGGGAATCGAACCGGGAGCCTTCCGATTACCAGACCGCTCTACCTCCTCCTGAGCCACTGTCGCCTCATGTTAGGAGTTGAGTTGGAATTCAGAATCAATACATGCATGTAATTCACGGTCATGATGACCTGAAACTATGAATGAATGATCATTGTATTTATATAGTGCTTTTCTAGACACTTAAAGCACTTTACAGTGTAGGATGTAAATGGCCTCCTTCCCCACTAGGTAGCACCCAACCTTGGGCTACAGGCTCAATGGCTGCGAGACACTGGCACCAGGCACACATCACACTACACAATGGCTGAAAGGCTCCGGAAACGGGGATTGATATCAGCCAATTAAGGGGAAGTGATGAGGTGGCCTTGATGTCAGAGACCTGGTGGGACCAGGTGGGTTTGCAGGACTGGAGTTTTGAGAGAAACTTTGGTCTCGGTTGACCAGGTGGAGAATGTCAAGTCTGTTTGACACTGTGGTCTTAGTTGACCAGGTGGAGAATGTCAAGTCTGTTTGACACTGTGGTCTTACTTGACCAGGTGGAGAGCATTAATAATAATAATAATAATAATAATAATAATAATAATAATAATAATAATAATAATAATAATAATAATAATAATAATAATAATAATAATACACTTTATTTGTATAGCACCTTTCATACAAGAATTGCAGCTCAAAGTGCTTCACAACAGAAAAAAGACAGGCACAAAATGAGCACATCAAGTGCAGACATATAAAATCAGTTTTTCACATTAGGATCTAACATCCCAATAGGCCACCTTGTTTATTGTTTACTTAATCATTTGGTTTGTATCTCCTCTCTCTCTCTCCGTGCTTCAGCCCTCTTCTGTCTCGCACGTCGCCCAGGTCCTCCATACTGTTATGTAGGACAAGTTCCTTAGTTTTACTTACATTCATCTCTTTTCTTTTATAATATCTTTTTATTAGTATCATCGAATTACAACAAGTTGCAGCATGAGGGTCAACATTATAAAATGTGCTCACAATCTACAGCAAGTTGTCCATGGTTGAACTATTCCCATTTATTTCTTATTTTTCCCCCTTTGCTATTCCTTATAAAGTTAACCTGTTTAGTTTGTTTGAAGTAAAGCATCTACCCACCCGCCCCGACACAATAATAATAACAACGAATGTATACATTTACATTTAGTCATTTAGCTAAGTGTTGAGTGCTACAGTGTAGGTTAATATATTAGGTGCATGACAGTAAGGTTATAGTTAGGGTTAGAATTTCTTTTTTTCTTCTTCATTTCAGATAATGGAATGAACGAAGAAGTGCGTCTTTAGTCAACGGCAAAAGATTGGACAGGTTTCGGCTGTCCTAACTGTGGTGGGCAGTTCGTTCCACCATTGTGGGGCAAGGACTGAGAATAGGCGGCTTCTCCTTGATGACCCTCCCGGAGCTCGGATAGGAGTGGGTCTGACGCGGCCAGAAGATGCAGAGCGTAGGGGTCTTGAGGGTGTGTAGTTAAAGACCATTGACCGGAGGTAGGCGGGAGCCGTTCCCTTTGCCGCACGGTATGCCAGGTCGAGGGCCTTGAAGCAGATTTGTGCAGCAATGGGGAGCCAGTGCAGGTCCCTAAGAAGTGGGGTGACATGGGCCGACTTCAGTAGGTTTGAGATCAGGCGGGCCGCTGCGTTCTTAATGAGTTGAAGAGGCTTGGTGGCAGTGGCCGGGAGGCCAGCAAGCAGTGCGTTGCAGTAACATGGGTCTGACAGCCATCACTGGTATAGAGTGTCTGGTTCTGGGTATGAATGTTATAATACACTTAAATGTATTGTGCCAAAATGTCTGGTCAGTAACATGGGTCTGACAGCCATCACTGATACAGAGTGTCTGGTCAGTAACACGGGTCTCTCGGTCCCTCCACTCTGCAGTAAACAGAACATAAAATTAAGAGGATTTTTATTTTTATTAATCCTATCTTTCTCCGATTTTTCTCAGTTTTCTCCCCGTCCCAATTTAGTCGTTGTGCCAATTCCCCCCCCTCCCCTACCTGTTTGTTGTGTGCATGTTCTCCTACTGGTGGTACAAGGGAATCCTGAAGGCATCCGCACGCTTCCTCCGATATGCACGGCGACAGCCAGTGACTCTTCTTTCACCTGGCAGCGAGGACTCTCATTGGTGAAGTGTAACGCGTGGGAGGTCACGCTGCCTCCATCAAGTCCTGCCTCCGCTGAGCAAGCACCCAGACCTGACCTGTAGGCGTCGCTGTCCACAATACCAGATCCCCACCCATGACTTGCCCTCCCCCTAACCCAGCCAAACGGGTTAGTATAGCGATCAGCCCAAGCCCCAAGCAATGCTGACTCCGGGAGTCGAGACCACAGTCTCCTTCATTGGTGATGAGTGCAATCTCCGCTACGCCACCTGACCGCCGAGGATTTAAGGGGAGCTAATAGGATTTAAGCGGATCTATGGGGAGCTAAGAGGATTAAAGAGGAGTTAATAGGAGCTAAGAGGATTTAAGCGGAGCTAAGAGGATTTAAGCGGATTTAATTATGCAAAATGTGCAGGACTTTTTAGCTAATTTTGATTTAAATGGTATAATTCCCATTTTTAAATGTTTTACCATGGTATGTTTGGTATCCTTTTTTTCAGCACAGCCTCACATATATGACCTGACAGTTAGTTTTCATACTGTATATACTGTATAATGTACAACACAAAATCGGATTGAGAAAATGTGTTCTTTTTACTAGTATCATCCACGCCTTCATTTCATCTAGATTAGACTACTGCAACTCCCTCTATATAGGCATTAACCAGTCTTCCCTGTCCCGCTTACAACTGGTACAAAACGCTGCTGCCAGACTGTTGACCGGAACCCGCAAGAGAGACCACATCACCCCTGTCCTTGCCTCCCTTCATTGGCTCCCAGTACGCTACAGGATAGATTTTAAGGTTCTCCTATTTGTTTTTAAAGCCCTTAATGGTCACACCCCCTCCTACATCTCAGACCTCCTATCCCCCTATTCCAACACCAGGTCCCTCAGGTCAGCCGATCAGAGGCTCCTGACAGTCCGGACGTCTAACCTCAAGCTCAGTGGGGGCCGTGCCTTTGCTATCGCAGCCCTGAACTGTGGAACAGCATCCCCACCTCCATTAGGCTCGCCCCCTCGATAGATGCCTTCAAATCGAGGCTCAAAACCCACTTCTACCTACTAGCCTTTCCCGTTCACTGACTCATGCCCTGTTTTTCTATGTGCCCTCCCATAAAACGGAGTGTGATTGTTGTCTATATGTATCTTGTGTATCTACACTCTGTACAGCACTTGGTTGACACGCGTCATGTGAAATGTGCTTTATAAATAAATTTGATTGATTGATTGAATGCAAACATATTCAATCAAGCATATAAAACAGTGGAAATGCACCCTCAGGTAACATATTTACATAAACAAAAGAGAACAGAACAGAATTCAATTTACAAAGCATTATTTTCTCCATACACAGGTAATAAACAGATGAAATTTTTATTCTCAACTGGAAATTATCACCAGCATGCCTTTTTTTTTTTTTTTTAACAAAAAGTCAGTAAAGGTACGTTTTTTTAACAAAAAAAAGTAAAAAAAATAAGGTTTTACAGTAAAAAAGTAAAAAATAAGTAAAGTGGGATATTCAATATACATACCGGTATATACAGTACACATATGACTAGAGTGCAGTCATATAGAGTGCAGGATGCCTGAGGCGGATCCTAAAAAAATAAATACATGGAGACCCTGTGTATCAACACGAATAAACATGTTGCACTAAACATTGCACCTATCAAACGGTAACACAGTGGAATGTAACTAAAGTAATGTGCAATAAAAATACTTGTAATAAAAAAAAAAAGTAAAAGTAAAGAGGAATATTCAATATACATATATACACTATATAGACTACACACATATATGTGTGTGTGCGACATTGTACTGTGCTGTCCTGTATGTGCTCAACTGTGCCACGCTTCGAAACAGTCTCTGCCAATGACGAGACAGAGGGCTACATCACAGCGCTTGCATTTCCAGGGAGTCAGGGTCCTTTTCCCCCCTTTGTGACACTGCTGGCAGATCCTGCGGCCATGTGTGGCTTTCTGTCTCACGTCCTCTGTAGGTGCGGCGATGGGAACAGGGAGATGCTCTACCTTCCTGTCAAGAGGAGCTAGTGTGATGTCCACGCCACACAACTCACACAACAAGAAGTCCTGTGTGCCTCCTGTTTTGACTTACTGATTTCACAGTGGAGGATGTAGGCGTTGGTGCTCGCGATGTCCGTAAAGTGGAAGAACATGGTCCGGTACCAGTGGGAAGTTCTGCGGTGTGTGGAGTAGTACTGGATCAGCTGGTCTGAAAGGTCAACTCCGCCCATGTGCTTGTTGTAGTGAATGATGGGGTTGGGACAACGAAACGTCTTGCCCATCCAGTGCCCATGCTCCTTCAAGATTCAAGAGATTCAAGAGTTTTATTCATCACATACATAACAGGCATACAGTGAAATGCGGGTGGCCATGCCCGCTTCGATTGTGCAATAATACAAACTAATAAAATAGACATAATAAACAGGTATAAAAATACATAAAGCATATATGTTCTGAAGGTCCAGATTAAAACATAGAGTCTGCGTTTATTATTTTGTATAACTTATATATTGTTTATATATATAAGATATATATCTTCACGTCATCTGTTTACCTACCAGTATTCATCATTCGCTTATTTGTATATGTTCCACTCTTAGCGCCGTAGACAGCGTGAGCGCATGCGCGGGGTGCTGGGAACATGCCCAGGCAGACAGACAGAGAGACAGAGAGAGAGACAGACAGACAGAGAGACAGACAGACAGGTGCTTGGAACATGCCCAGGCAGACAGACAGAGAGACCATATTGATCTGTGGGGATGAACAGACTCATTACACAGGTAACTAACATAGAGTGTGTTGTGGAGAAGACGTTTGGCGCAGCTGTAAACAGACGGCAAGGCAACGTATCGTTATAGAGAGCCGAACGGCTAATTAGATACAACCATAATATTGTCGAGCCACTATTGGCACAGTATAGTGACTTGTGTGAGCGAAGTAACGTGGAGAGACTTATAGTTGAACCCAGCGACGTTCTGGATCTAACTACTTATTGAAGACTTCCTGTGGGTTAGCCTTAAGTACAAAGGGGCTAACTAGCTATCACCCATGCCAACGGGCTTTTGGACTAATAGCTATTAATCCTGCCATCGGGCGCTAGGAATACAAGGACCGGTCCGTACGAGACCCTTTCCTCCCCAGCGACGACCGGATTATCCCAAGTGTGTCTGCAGCTCTATGGAGTAGGATCTACAGAGAATTACCGTCTCCATCCACCATCTTGCTTTTCCCTGTGCTGCGTGCTTCTTCTCAATCCACTCCAAGTTTCAATGGTGGAGTACTCGTAGTTCAAGACTATCGTTACCTCTGACATTGTTGCATTGACATTCCATTAATAACAGGAGATCTGGGTGCTATATATAATAATGTATGTTTGCCTTTAATATTAAAGTGATTGTTCAACTTGGTTTCACTGTCCCCGCGCCGTTAATAGAGTGTCCGCCATTTTGTGTACCTATAATGTCTGGCTAATTAATATTCTTTAGTAGTGGTTTAATCTAACATTTCAATACAGTCCGGGTTGTGTCGCCCCTTAGCTACAATATACCTTTCCTCTCCTCTGGACCGTGTCTGTAGGTTGAAGGACCGCTGGGTGGACGGTGGAGCACACGGACACCAAGACAGAATAGAATAGAATAGAAAATAAATAAATCATCCACAGGGAAATGTTACACTACAAGTCGCTCACAGTAGAGGAGTAGAGGAGTACATACCTCCTTTGTGTCCAGCCACTTGGTGAAGACCAGGGACCCCTCTCTGATCCATCTAATGGAGCCTCTCTCAGACTTCTTGGTGAGGGCATTTGGTCTGCCCCTGGGACACCCTCTCCGGCTCTGCCTGTACGTACCACAGGCTCCAAACTTCATGGCATGCAAGTCCAGGAACAGCTTGGGACTGGTGTAGAAGTTGTCTACATAGATGTGGTATCCAGTCCCAAGGTGCGCTGGCTGAATAATAATAATAATAATAATAATAATAATACATCAATTAGGTATAGCACTTTTCCAAATGCTCAAAGACACTTTACAGAGCAAAATAAACAATACAGTTTTAGTAGAAAAAATATTATACCTGAATGAGATCGACAACGGCATCATAGGTCAGCCCGTGTTCAGTTGTCGGCGCGTGTTGTTTGCCGATGTAGACGTTGAAGTTCAGAGTGTAGCCGTTATCGGAGTCGGCCGCACAAACAGCTTGATCCCCCGTCTTGTTGGCTTGTCCTTCAATGTACTGGGTAGACAGATAGATAGATAGATAGATAGATAGATAGATAGATAGATAGATAGATAGATAGATAGATAGATAGATAGATAGATAGATAGATAGATAGATAGATAGATAGAATAGTTTATTGATTTAGAATGGAATAACATATATACATTTGAACAGGTATACATGTGTGGACGTGGTGTGTGTAGTGTCAGGATGTGTGGTATAAAAAGAAAAAGATACCTGGGTCATGCCAGTATGCGCTTTTGTCGCCACCATCCGCTCATCCACCGCCAGCTCCTTCTTTGGGTGGTAATGTGCCTCGCAGGAATCAAGAACTTCGTCCATCAGAGGCTTGATCCTGGACAGAACAAAGTCACGAATAAGAATAACAAAACAAATTGCCTAAGAATAAAATAGGCCTAAGAATAAGATAATAATAGAGTACGTACCGGGACAGCTTGTCATGCTTCCCTTCTTGGCGTCATTGGTGTCATCATCCTCTGGGTCGCTCATGTGGAGGTTCCATCGGATCGACCTGAAGTCAAAGTCAGCTTTATTGTCGCTTCTCATAACATAGGACACTATAAACATAAGTAACATATGGGACGCGATGTACATACACTATATATTATACCTGTATCGGTCCCGGAACATGACCAGCCTTGGAAATGGCACAGATAGTACGTGCTGTACTTTCCAGTAGTCCGGGATGGCAGGCAGATGGAGGAGCGCCGTGAACAACTGCAGGCCGATGAATGTGGACATCTCCTCCGCGTCGACATCCACCCACTTGTGCTTCTGGCCCAGAGCTGTCCGTCTCGCAGCATACCTGTTCGTGTCGTCAGCCACGGTCTTCATTGAACCTAGGGAGAAAAACAACATAAACAGATATTTCGGTGAGTATGCTGCGTGGGCATCCAGCTGGGGTCCTGGGGGCCTGCGAGGCATGAAACGGCTGACTGGCGGGGCTTGGTCAGGATCCTTTTCAGTCTTCCAGGGTGTCGGATCTGCCTGGGCTGGGGGTCTTCGCCTGGCCTTGGTTGTAGGCTGCGCACGTCTGCAAATAAATGGCACACACATTGTACATAATAAAACATTGCTCATTTATCACACTACAACACTCTGTACACACACTGTATATACGCTCTCAACATTCAGACCTGTATATATTGCAAAGTCTGTAAACTGAGTAATAAAAAAAAAGCTATAAACAGCCATAATAAGTCTGTCTGGGTCTGACCTGGACTGGGACCTGGCTTGGGTCCTTCCGGTCGATGTTCCAGGTAAATCATCATCATCGCTGTGTAGACAATGACATGTAAACACATTATTTTCAACTTTTATGAACAGTTTTATTTTTTATTTGTATTTTTTTCAAAAGCACTAACTTCCATAATAAGTCCGTCTCACCTGTCTGGGTCATTTGACCTGGCCGGGCCCCTCCTAGCCGGGCCTTTTCGCCTTGTCCTTCCGGTCCCAAGTTGTTCTGGTATCTCATCGCTGTGTAGACAATGAACTTTTATGAACAGTTGAACAGTACATCATACAGCAAGCAACCCTTTTATTTAGTTTCTTACCTGGTCCTGATCAACACAAAGCAGTGACCCCCCCCACCCCACTTGTGGCCATCAACGCAAAGACACACACACACACACACACACACACACACACACACACACACATAGTTGTTTACAACCAAACATAGATACACTTGCATGCAACATACAGTATATATATCCATGCAAAAGCACACTACTCACAGCAGCATGGATATGAATGAATATGCAGAAGCCAAAGCACAATACATCCATGGATGAGCACACACACACACACACACACACACACACACACACAGTATATTGCAAAGTCTGCAAGCAATAAAATAAAAAATAAAAAGCAATAACAGTCTGTATCTCACCTGTCGGTCTCATGCATGGCCTCCTCTCCTCTCCTAGTCCCAGGCTCATCGTCTCTGTGTACAATTCCATGTAGAAATACATTATTTTCAACTATACTAAGTGTTTTATTCAAACGTTGTACATGTGTGAGGTGTTTCCCAGACAGAACAGTGAGACAATATAGCTGTACCTGTCGAGGACAAACGATGGGTCATCCACGTCCGAGGAGCCAGATTGTTCAGCACATATATCCGAGCCCGAATCCACGCCAATAATTGCATCAAGTTCCTCGTCATCTTCGAAATAATCATCCCATCTAGGACGCGGTTCATCTCGCCTCGCCATGATGCCACATTTTTTTCCAAAAAGTCACATTTTATACACAAACTTGCTCCGACAATCTGCCGACTGGTAGCATGCAAAACACGAGGCTGAGTGAATGGAAAAGTCTAGAATCTTCTAGAAGGGGGTAGGCCTGAGTCTACAGCTTCCGTTTCCGTTTACCGTGTGACGATACGACCTTCCTAGCCAAAGTTATTCAACAAATAAAAAATAAATGTGGCACAGTTTATTTAGCACAAATCGAAATGATCCTGTATCAGTTATTTATTGTTTTATCAACACCAAATAAAAAGTAGCGTTTAACTTCCGGTCTAACCATTGGAACTACATAAAAAAACAACTGGAAAATGACTCCAATTCCCAGGCAGACCACGTCAAACAATTGACGTCATTCTATCGCGCACGCGATATCAGAGTCGCCGAAGAGTTAAGGGGTTAAGAGGAGCTAAGGAGAGCTAAGATTATTTAAGGGGAGCTAAGATGAGCTACAGTAAGAGGAGCTAAGCTTTGATAATATAATTATTGAGGAAATATAAGAAACAAAAACATTATAACTGTTGACCTTTACCTGATTATCACAGAACCCTACATTGTCAGGCAGCATAATACAACTTCTAATGGCAATTAATAAAAGGCACATTTAAATGGACTTTTGAATAATCAGTGTATTAATGCAGTTGAAATGGAGATGGAACCGGTTGTTATCGTGCTCAGATTCAAGTGCAGCCCTGGCTCCTCTCAAACTCCTCTTCAGGCCTGCTCTTCAAGAAGAAGACAGTGTAATGATAAGTGCTATCATAGCTGCTACCACTAAGTGGCAGTATAACATATAACATCATGCAAGCTGTTACTATGGTTACTGGTAGGGCTATATAATTAGGGCACCTGTGTACAACCTGCAGACAATAAACAGCTGGCTGAAGCATAAAGATCTAACGTCTGTCTGGTTGATAGTAGACTACAATCGTTACAGTTGTTACTGTACAAATATACCTTTACATATACGTATATTGAAGAGAAATAAACAACATTCAAAATATTAGACAGCATATTTAGACAGAAAATAAGAGACTCTGCAATGCCATGGAAACAATCAAATAAATAATTGTACTTACTGATGTTGTCCTCTTATAATCATCTTGGAAGACAACTATTATGATACACTTTGTAAAATCACTATGTATGTATGCAGTATTACACCTGCATATATTTTTGTTTTATTTGTACTTATTGTACTTTCATTATTTCAATATTCTCTCTCTTACAAGATACTGGATGATCAGAATTTAGCCCAAATCCTTAAATATTGACATATTTCAGGTTCCAAACCAAACACAATCCTCAGTGGGACTTTTAATTTAAGTGTCTTTAGTATTCATTTGATTTATTCCATGGTTTTTAATAAACATTGAGTCTGACATTACTTACATTACTGACCATCCAGTTGGCTGGTGAATGAAAAGATTATGGCATCAGATTACAAAAAAAGGAATTTGTCAGACCAGGATAGTGTCTAACAGGGAGTAATCTGGTTGGAGATTTAATTTCAAGATGCATGAAACATAACTGGTTTATTTGATCAAATGTTGACGTGATGTATTTAAATTTGATATTGATAAATTAATTTCCAACATCGGATCAGCATTCCCAGGCCTACCGAACACAGGAATAATCTGTTTCCTATATAATGCGGCTATGTTCCATTTCAACCCAATACTGACCAATGGGAAATATTAACATTTATTTTTATCAAATAAGCACCAATCCCCACATTGCCTGTGTTCAAATCCATTGATTTAAATTCACTTCAATTTTAAGTTACCATCATGGAATCACAAGTCTTGATGCTGCTGCTATTGCAAACTATGTGGACACTCTGCTCCAAAGACTCTGTAATGAAGCATGTGGCAAAACAGGAGAAGGATGTTTAGGGTTTCCACCAGTCTCAAAATACAGAATTGTATTTGACAATAACATCTTGAGTTCTTCCTTAGTGACTGGTTGAAGTTCAAAATAAACTATATTCATTCAGTTCCGTTTAGAATCAATACAGGATGTGATATGTTCCCTATTGTCATCCCACCCGGGGATCAGGGTCAGAGCCAATCAGAGGCAGAGTCGGGGCGCAGCACCGAGCATTGGAGGGAAAGGATGGCAGACTGTCATGTAAATTGAGGCGTAACGTTAAGCTATTGCCCATCAGAGGTATTTGGGTAGCTTTTCAGTGAGAACAATGCTACCACCATTTCAGCCTGGTTTGGTTTCAGTGCCATTAAACCATCTGTAGGGTGCTCCAGTCTGCTCCCATTGACTTTTCAATTGCAAATAAATTAAGGAGTGTATCCCACTGCTATACAAATGCTTATTACGTTATGCCCGGGCCATTGGCTCTGGTATGTCATCAGTATTGTTGTGTTTTTAGAAGGAAATACATGTGATTGAACATGTCCCCATCAAGCATCTCAACAAAACCAAAACAAATAAAAATGCTTTAAAAAACATCAATAATCTAATGGAATCTTTAACTTGTTCAACATAGTACTTACATCTTTTCATCCTAAATCTAGTAACACTGAGTTGAGACTTTTCAATGGAAGAAACCAAGGACATATCATTAATCAATTATGTAATTTTACATAATGAATAAATGTGAGGCTTAACAAGTCCTCCACCTGTCCTAGGAAGGCAGAGTGCATCTCATTCTGTAGTGACAAATCCTCTTCACCCTGAGACCTGAAGACATACAAACTTCTCTTAGGCATTTGGTGAGAATGTTAAATACTTAATCTAAAAATAACACTGACAGGACAGTATTGATGTAATACTTTTTTATTTGCATACAGTCATCAAATAGACAGAGGTAAAGCATGGTCCAACAAAAATAAATGGAATAATAAGCCCTTCCTACATTGGTCACAGTGGTAGGGCCTCTCTCATGATAAGCATCATATTTTGAGTAACATAATGAAACCATTGTAAAATACATATTTTACATCTACAAGGTACAACTTGTGGGTATAAACTATTTCTATATTCAAATATGTGATCTTACGGTTATTTGGCATAAAGGTCCACTATGGAGATTTGTTTTAATTTATAATAACACGAGAGAAGAAAAACAGCTGGGTAGCGCAGTGGACTAAGCGTTCATCTACCACCGCAGAGACTCTGGGATCAAATCCAGCTGTCAGCGGTACCTCTGGCTTGGTCAGTCGTCCCTACTAACACAATTGGCAGCGGGTAGGAAGCCGGGGGGGTATGTGTCCTGGCCGTTGTAAACAGCGACTCCTACTGGTCGGTCGGGGTGCCTGTTCAGCAGGGACTCCACATGTATCGGAGGAAGACATGTGGTAGTCTTCACCCTCCCCAGGCCGACAGTAAGGGGCAAAGGCGTGCAACGACCAGGAAGGGAATTGGCATAACGACTAAATTGGGATGGGAGAAAAAATAATTTATAAAAAAAAAAATGGGAAAATGGGGAGAAAAAAATAGATTAAAAAAAAGAAGAAAAACAGTAAATGTATTTTGCAGGCTCTGCAAACAAAAAACACTTTCTCAGAAACTGCATAGTGCACCTTTAAAATAACATTTCAAATGGAATAAATGTTTGTTTAAAAAAATGTAATCGAACTATTGACAAATCCAATGTTGGATATGTACATGCATTAACCTCTTGAAATGTGCATTACAAAATAATATGAAAGCTGCAATAATAATTCTCAGACAAGTAGAGGGCAGCAAGGAGCCATTGTAAACAAAGTATTGCCTCTCTTTCTCCCAAAACAAAAGCCTTGTTTTGTCTCACTAAAGTGATCATTGTATCATGTATAACCATAATTAGAGAACAAAACAGAAAATACCAATTTCATGAATGGATTACTAGATTTCAAATAAAGTATATACAATGTTCTTTTATGCATTTCCTGGATGTTAAACATGAAAATGGCCAAGAGAACATTAAATATTCAATCTACAAACATACCACTGTTCTGACAGCACAATAGTGATGTAATTATGAGATTATTTACTAATGCATAGGTTTATACAATAGACAGGAATGTTTGATTTATGTCCAGTATGAATGCGCTGTTGAATATGTAAATGTTTTTAAGCAGATTTCTACTTATTTTGAGTGTTTGACACCTGTATGAATACGCTGGTGATTCTTTAAGTTTCCAGAGTGAACAAAGCTCTTCCCACACTGGTCAACGTGATAGTGCTTCTCTCAAGAATTAATATGCTGGTGTCTCTTTAAGTGTCCAGATGTACTGAAGCTCTTCCCACATTGGTCACATTGGCTTCTCTCCTGTATGAATACGCTGGTGTGTCTTTAAATGACTAGACTGACTGAAGCTCTTCCCACACTTGTCACAGGGATAGAACTTCGCTCCTGTATGAATGTTCTGGTGTTTCTTTAAGTTACCAGAGTCTCTGAAGCTCTTCCCACACTGGTCACAGTGGTAGGGCTTCTCTCCTGTATGAATACGCTGGTGTTTCTTTAAGTCTCCAGACTCTCTGAAGCTCTTCCCACATTGGTCACAGTGGTAGGGCTTCTCTCCTGTATGAATACGCTGGTGTGACTTTAAGTGTCCAGACTGACTGAAGCCTTCCCCACATTGGTCACAGTGGTAGGGCTTCTCTCCTGTATGAATACGCTGGTGTGTCTTTAAGTCTCCAGACTCTCTGAAGCTCTTCCCACATTGGTCACAGTGGTACGGCTTCTCTCCTGTATGAATACGCTGGTGTGTCTTTAAGCTTCCAGATGTACTGAAGCTCTTCTCACATTGGTCACAGCAGTGAGGCCTTGACTCAGCCATTATTGTATTTGTTGTTGGGGAACAATTGTATCTGGAATAAAGAGACACATTGCAATGAAGATTTCATGCAAGGACAGTTATCTGCAATTTGTCATTGTGGTTGTTACTGTACAAATATACCTTTACATATACATCATACATCTACGTTGTCATCGCGCCTGGAGAGAGTGGCAGCCTGTTAGAGCAGCTCCTCCCCTCTCCCCATCGTTACCTTTTTTTTTAAACTAATTTATCTTTGATTATACTCTTTTTATTTCGATACTTAGATTTCGCAGACGGGGCAATAGAGCTGGTGTGACCGTAAAGGAGAGAAGCAGTTCTATGTGGCCAAGTCTGTTCTTATTTTAACCTCCACTGTATTTTTTTTTAATAGCGTTAGCGTTTTAAGGGAGCCTACTTGTAGAGCCTACTGTCCTGACTGTGACTATAGACCCTACTGTTGTGGTTGTTGTGCCAGGCAGGGAGGCTGTGTGCTGGAGAGTGTGAATGCAAGTCTTGTGGCTAGCTTCTGATTGATGGCGAGCTAGCACCCTTTTCCCATTACTTTGAACCATGAACTAAAAGGCTTGTCATCATACAAACAAGGGACTAAACGCGTTTTATAATTTTTTTTTTTTTTTTTTTTTTATGAAACTACTGTATATTTGTATGTCTCTAAATGTTTTGATTAATTGAAAATGGAGGACCCTTATGTAAAAAAGCCCAAAGTCTTTTTCTGGTCTTCATCCTCCAGTCCACTGTTGTTGTATAGAGCTGTACTGTATTGTACCCATTCTGCAATCTGTTAATAAAGTGTTCAATCAATCAATCAATCAGACAAATGTATAGAAAAGCTTATATTATAACCATATAACAAAAGATTATATTATTGTTTATGAAAATGTTTTAGCCCTATGCTTGACTATTATTTTAGGCATGGCAACAAATGAAATAAATAATAAAATGAATAAATAAAATATTAAATAAATAAATAGGCTACACGTCTCTCTTTTTGTGTTACAAATTGTGCTCACCGATATGAACATAGGCCTCTTTACTTACTTCAAGTAAGTCATACAATACTCACTGGCTTTCATAACCTAACAGACTAACTTGTCTTGCTCAAGATTTGTTTATGAGTTTTAATAAGAGAGCACCATCTATCTCAACCAAAGCAATGCAGGTAGACTGCAACAGAACAATTTTGATTGACAGTCGATTCTGCCAATTAGGTCACACCGCTTGCACCCGCCTCTGCTGTTCTTACCACCAATCGGCAAGCGCTTATTCGTTTTTACTTCCGGGAAGTCCGCCATTGATTTACACGAGAGAATCAATAACAAACATACCGTAGCTAATAACATTAGCTCCCCGCCGGCCACGAGTAGACTACCAGCGCTCCGCAGGAGTACCAAACGAGGCATGATGATTTTACTGCAACGAATGTTATAATAAAAGCTTTTCTATACATTTGTCCGATTGAAAACTTTACTATTCTCTGCCGGAGCTTATATCCATTGCTGTAGCCTCTCTGCCAGCGCCATTTGTCTATGGAGATGTTCACCTTCTTTGCAGGGCTATAACTTTTTAAATTGTATTGCTAAATTGACATTACTATGGCCCATTCAACATCAATTATCTATCGTTCAGGATGTAGGAACGTTTTACTTTTTCATTCACACATTCATACAAAAATACGGTCTAGAGTATAAATATGTTTTTTTTTTTTTTTTTACTTTATTTTTTAGCGTTTATCGCTTTTCTGGTCAAGCATGACCGACAGTTGTAGGGTGAAACGGGAGAGAGAGCAGGGGGAGACATTCGGCAAATGACGGCGAGTCCGGGAATCGAACTCGGAGTCAACCAGATCCGTGACGCAGCACGGAGTCCCGCGACGCAGCGCGGTAACATGGTGTGCTACTGGAGCACCCATAAATATGTTTTTATCGTTTTCTGCAGTATTTCATAGAACGTGAGATATAGCCATAAATGCATATCAAGTCAAGTCAAGTCAAGAGTTTTATTTGTCACGGCATACAAGTATACAATGAAATGCGGGTGGTCTTGCCCGCAACGATGTGCAATACAGTGGTACAACATATATAATAGAATCCAATAAAACATTGTGCAATAAACAGGTAACATGGTGTGACATCTCGGTATCTGTACATAAAAAATATTTACAGAGCATATAGGACATGCTAGGTAGCTTTGGTAGTGCAATACACTGTTACTTGTTGTTATACTAATTTAAAGTGGCCTTTCCTTTTGGCCATAAGTGGGTGTGTGCCCGCTCATGTTAAAGTGTTAAAAGTGGCTGCTAGTGTGTGAGCGTGCACAGCGTGCGTGTCGTGTGTGTGCTTGTGTGTGGATAGTTCAGTGTTCTGTGGCACTCAATGTTCATTGTTCAAGGCTCTGATGGCCTGGGGGAAGAAGCTGAGCCTAAGCCTCTCTGTCCCAGTAGCTGGGGTTTGCAGGTGTCTGCCTGACCTCAGCAGCTGGAACAGGCTGTTATTGGGGTGGTGGGGGTCTTTCATTATTCTGCAGGCTCTGGATTTGCACCTCTTGTTGTATAGAACCTGCAGGGGAGGTAGTGCAATACCTGTGGTACGCTCGGCTGAGCGCACCACTCTCTGTAGGGCCTTCTTGTCCTGTGCCGTGCTGTTTCCATACCAGGCAATTATGTTTCCGGTCAAGATGCTCTCTACAGCTCCTGAGTAGAAGGACTGGAGTATCTTCCCCGATACTCTGAACTTCCTTAACTGTCTCAGGTGGTAGAGGCGCTGCTTCGCCTTCTTTACTACCGTGTCATATATTAGATCATCAAATGCAGTTTGATACCGATCGACGCCAGATAAAAAATTTCAACTGTACATGGTCCTAGACGTTTTGACTGATCATCTGCGGTTGACCGGAGGGGGGGGGGGGGTCGTTTATAATTCCGTGGCCGACGTTAAATCATTTATGTAGTATGGTCCACAGTGTCTGGATTGAGTCCCGGGAGCGATAACGAGTGGCCGGACGGAATAGGGGACGGGCCAAGCACTTCCGGCCACTTCCGGTTTTGGCAACTCGTCGATCGGCCACGAGGTGGCGGTATTGAAGCGTTGCAGAGTTGAGCGGAGTCCTACAGCACCAGCCAAGACTCCGTGGGTGAAATGCGAATACCATGACGAAAATATGAAATATTGATCTCAAAGACGCCTTACGGCGTCATTGGCAGATTACGCATGGCGGAGAATGACGTGTTAACAAGTCATTGGCAAGCAATGGGTTAACAGATTGCAGAATGGGTACAATTCAGTACGGGCTCTCTGAGCAAAGGAAGGAACTGAGATATGAATGACCAACAACAATGCTATATGGTCGGGTAAATATGCTGATGTTATTGAACGTGTAACTATAACGTTAATGCCACAAAACGATTGCCTTTGTTAATCATAAGTAACTTTGATGCAGTAGCATGTGTGTGTGTGTGGGGGCGGGGTTGTGCAGGTCGCTTGACTGAAACTTGTTTAAAAGTTTGAACGTGTGGACCAGATTGACGCGACACAAATTGACGGATATTTATCGGCCACTGCCATCGGCAAATTTGAGCTTATCGGCCGATACCGATACCCGACCGATATATCGGTGCACCCCTAGCTGTGACCGCGTCCCCGACCGCCAAGAACCTTGGTGTCGTCCTCGACAACCAGTTGAACTTCTCTGCTCACATCGCAGCGACAACCAGAACCTGCAGATTCCTCCTGAGCAACGTCAGAAGGATCCGCCCCTTCCTGACTAAAGAAGCCACCCAACTCCTCGTCCAATCAACGGTCATCTCCCGCCTCGACTACTGCAACGCACTGCTCGCTGGCCTCCCGGCCACTGCCACCAAGCCTCTTCAACTCATTCAGAACGCAGAGGCCCGCCTGATCTCAAACCTACCGAAGTCGGCCCATGTCACCCCACTTCTTAGGGACCTGCACTGGCTCCCCATTGCGGCACGAATCCGCTTCAAGGCCCTCGACTAGAGCCATATGAAATCCGCGTTCACGGAATCGCGGACGGAATCACGGAATTTATCAATAAAAATGGAATCAGCTGCAAAACGTGGAATATTGCAGAATTTGGCCTAATCTGGACTGAAATTCCGTTTTTGGGTGGAACGTTTGTTGCAAAGCAAACATGACCGGGGAGGCGGGGACCGCTGCGTGTTACACAACACAGCGGTGACCAAGCGTCTGCTGTCTGGCTGCTTCTGTGTTAACGTCGCCAAGAAGCTAAGAAATTCCGCAATAAGGCCTAAATTCAGAGCAGAGCAGTACTATGACATATGCTTCAGTCAATAAGGTGTTTTGCAAATTCTGTCAACATACCGTGGGGACTGGACCCGCAAAAACACGTGCGAAGATCACTTCAAAAGCCATGTCGGGAACAAGGACTGTGCTTCCCAAAACACACCAGCTCTCTAACGATGATCTCTGGTGATCACAATAGATACAGCTAGAGGGCGAGGCTAATCACTGACACTATTGTGATTTAAGTAGCTATGTAACGTTATGGAAATGATAGCTTCTTGCTAAATCTGGTGCACCCATCTATTTGCAAATGATTGTCAGTAGGCCTACACACGGTCCTTTATAAATTAAATAAACTAAAGGTGCATAAATAGATATAGCTAGGCTACTGACATTGTGATAAAAGTAGCTAGCTGTATCTTGTTTACACTTGAAATGTGTATTTTTATTTTGTCACAATATTATTTGAAGCATAGTGTAAAATTGAACTGTATTTCTGAGTTGCAGCACTTAAAAACATTAAATGGACTGTTATATCTTATTAAATTGTGGACATTTATTCATTCCCACTTATTAGACACTATTTCTGATGGTAAAATGGGCGTAAAAGGCAAAATACAGAATTCTGAAATATTAAACGGCCTCGACCTAGGCATAAAAAAATATATTCTTTGGTTCCTGTTGGTTGTCAGTTAAGGCCATGGGTAGGTAGGGAATTTTGAATAATTTTTCCCACGGCGACTATGGATAGGGAATTTCTTTATTTAATTAAAATGTCCACAACAACATGGATGCATGTACTCTGCCAGCATGTTTAATATCCATAATACTAAAGGTTTGACTAAGATTTTTATGAAACTTTATTGTAAAAAAAATAATAAATAAAATTATTGTAGGCCCTAGCATACCGTGCGGCAAAGGGAACCGCTCCCGCCTACCTCCGGTCAATGGTCTCTAACTACACACCATCAAGACCCCTACGCTCTGCATCTTCTGGCCGCCTCAGACCTACTCCTATCCGAGCTCCGAGAGAAGTCGCCTATTCTCAGTCCTTGCCCCACAATGGTGGAATGAACTACCCACCCCAGTTAGGACAGCCGAAACCCGTCCAATCTTTCGCCGTCGACTAAAGACGCACTTCTTCAACCATTATCTGAATAAAAAATTATAATATTAATAATAATATCTAACCCTAACTGTAACTGAGGGGTACAATTCCCTGACTGTATTGATAAGTATGGTATCATTAAACCACTACCGCTTTATGTACTTTAATTACTGGCCATACAGTACATGATATATAAATATGATGAACACTTCCCACAATGAATCGGTTCCACACAAAGTGGTAATTAAGTATTTATTGCAGCAAAAGGTACATAATATACTTCTCTATTTTACTTTGGATGCGCTTATAAGGCAAAGGAATGTGCGTAGGCAAATCAATAATGAATGTTCATTCTCTGGTTACGCAGGAGGTAATTATACAACCTGAATCTTAGGGAATTATATCTATGGTACACTAGTAATATATAGCGGGAGATACTGGAAGAGTCCCCCCGGTTGTAAGCCAGCAGGGGTAGAGGATCTGTCGGTAGTAGAGAGTCTGGTCAACGATGACTAAGGAGACTCCAAGTACAGGAGACGGTGCAATAGTCTCTTGATCCACAGACGAATACAGCTGTTCTCCGTAGACTGTAGCTCCACAGTGAAGAAAGCTAGCCGGCCTCAGGCTCTCTGAGGCGCAGACTCGACGTGGCTCCTCACAGGGTAAATCCCACACATGTAGGCGTCGGCGATTCTCCGCTCCATAAATCACAGGACCAAAACAAATATAATCCAGCCGCAAAGGGCTATGTAGTCGTCGGGTAGATTAATCCAGTGTACATGTCCACACGGTTCTCGTCTAGGTCTCCTCGGGTGAAAGCGCCATGAAAGCAGCCCAGCCTGGATAAGCACTCTAGCTGATACGAGGAAGCGTTGGTGATGCTGGTCACTGTAGAACTTTAGCCGCACGATACACTATACACAAATAGACTATTACTGACTTAATAGAAATATGTCGCACTCGACGGTATAGCGCCAAACTCTGACAATTCAGTTATTAATTCGCACGCGGTCTCAATGCTCTCTTTGGGGCCAAACAGGCCATACTTCACCGCACGGAGTATCGTGGGTGAGGCTTCAACTTATTGGGTAACTCTACTTCTGTATGCACGGCGAACAATCTAGTGCCAACCTCATTTCTGTCTCGTATTCCTGGGCAAGGCCGGGCATGTACAGACATGTCTTGACGGTGGCTTTGAACCTGACTCCGGAGGCATGGCCCTGGCACCTGTGGACCGCTGTCCAATAGGAGAATGAAATATTATGGTCTGGTCTAGGCTAAAGGGATATTCCGTGTATATGTACAAGGAATATACAAGGGATATCAAACGATATACAAATACTATGCAATATATATCAATCAATAAATATATATATTCGGTTTAATCTGATCCTTTGTAACAGCCGCCTCCTAATTAGTCCCACCTAATTAGCTAAGCAGAGACAGATTAACCGCACTGTCCACTACTCAATGTCTGTTGTGAGGGGTCGGGCAGTTCACAAAGTCATGGGGTCATGGTCGTCATCGATAGTATCGGGGAGCCTTGGCAGTTCTATTAGCCTCGCCACGGGTCGGGTGTAGATCCGTCCTTGGACGAGCACTTCGGCTGCTCGGACCTTTCCGTCGGCACCGGTGATCACTTTGCTTACGCGGCCAGCCGGCCACATAGCTCGGGGTAGTGACTGGTCGATAATCATGACGACTGTTCCTTCTGTCAAATTGTCTCTCTCTTTCACCCATTTCTGGCGGGTCTGTAGAGACGGTAGATAGTGGAGTAGGAAGCTGTTCCAAAACTTGTCAGCCAATACTTGACTGTACCTCCACATTCTTCGGCCGTTCGCTTCTTCAGGCCTGTACATTGTCTGTGGTAGCGCGGGGTCCAGCCGCCCCATCAAGAGTGTGTTGGGGGTGACTGGGTCGACATCTGCTACATCACTTGAGACGTAACCGAGGGGCTTTGAGTTCAATACTCCCTCGATCTCCGTGAGGACTGTCATTAAGACTTCTTCCGCCACGGTCTGGGCCCCAAGCACGGCGTACAGGGCTGTCTTTATTGAACGTACTTCTCGTTCCCAAGTTCCACCGAAGTGTGGTGCGTTCGGGGGATTAAACTGGAAGTCAATCTGGGATGGAGCGAGGTGGGTCTTAAGTTCTGGGCCCATAGCTTGGAAGCTCTCTCTCAGCTCTCTTTCTCCGCCTTTGAAGTTTGTCCCGTGATCAGACAATAATATAGACGGTTTGCCTTTCCGCGATGTGAATCTTCGGAAGGCCATAAGGAATGAGTCTGTGCTCATGGTTGGAAGGAGTTCTATATGCATCGCTCGGGTGGTCATGCATTTGAATACAATACCCCACCGCTTCTCGGTTCCTCTTCCTTTCTTTATATACAGCGGGCCGAAACAGTCCATACCGGTGGAGTGAAAAGGCTTGTCGCCGAGTCGGAGGCGACAGGGAGGTAGGTCAGCCATCCGGGGTATACTGGGCTGCGCTCGCCACTTACGACAGTCTAGACAGGTTCGCTGGAAGCGCCGCACTGCTTCTCTCCCTTGCAGTATCCAATAACGACGTCTGATCTCCGCGAAGACTCTCTCTGCCCCGGCGTGATGCACATCCTCGTCGTATTTCTTTATGATCAGCTCTGTGACCTTGTGTCGGCTGTTTAAGACTATCGGGTATTTGACGTCATCCGGTAAGTCTGGAGCTCTCCGCAGACGACCACCCACTCTGATGAGACCATGGGCGTCGCTCTCGGGGGCTAGGTGGAGCAGTCTGCTGTCTGATGGGACAGGCTTTGCTCCCTGTAGACAGTCTAGCTCATCGGGGAACGAGTCTCTCTGGGCTCGTTGTAGTAGAAGAAGTTCTGCTTCTTCGTAGTCAGCTGCTGTAATGTCAGTAGTGAGCTGAACCTCTGGGTGGTGCCACAGGAATGTCTTTAGCTGCGCACTCTCTAGGGTGAGGCAATCGTCTATGTCGGGGTCTGTGGAGACGAGTGTGTTCAATCCACAGAACATAGATTTCTTGTTTTCGGCCTCCTCTTTACTCGCTTCCCGTGGGGTGGGTGTAGGCCACTCTTCTTCCGGGAGCTTGAGGAACTCTGGCCCGTCACTGTATAGGTTGTGACGGGTGAGGTCATCCAGGGACATTCCCCGGGTGATGACGTCAGCTGGGTTGTGTTTTGTGTCCACATACCTCCAGCTTGCTACTTCTGTTAAATCTTGAATCTCTGTGACTCTGACTCCCACGAAGACCTTGTATCTGCACGAATCAGACCGGATCCATGTGAGTACTGTCGTGGAGTCTGACCACAAGATTGTTCTTTGCACCGGAATGGTGAGTTCACGTTGGATTAACGTGGCGAGTTGCGCTCCTGCTAGGGCTGCGCAGAGCTCTAGACGCGGGATAGATTGTTGCTTTCGTGGGGCTATTCTTGAGCGAGCCAGGATGAAAGCAGTATGTATTTCTCCTCCCTCCTCTCGGGCACGCAAGTAGGCCACCGAACCGTAGGCTACTTCGGAGGCGTCGCTGAAGACGTGCAGGTCCATCTGGCACGTCTCCGGCCTCACTGTGGGTGGGAAGTAGCTGTGGCGTATGTTGACACCTGGGAGTGAGCTGAGTTCCGTCTCCCACAATCTCCGTGTGGATGCAAGGTGTTCGGGTATGGGGTCGTCCCAGCCCTGGTCCTTGTCCCATAACGCTCTTACAATCATCTTTGCCCTGGTGGTGTAAGGTAGAATACATCCCAACGGGTCATATTGTCTGGCGAGTGTTCTGTATACACTCCGTCTGGTGGTCGGTAGTGCAGTCGACCTTCCCTGCTCCTTGGTCAGGGGTGTGTGTTTATAATGGAGCGAGTCTGTTTTGAAGCGCCAGACTAGTCCTAATGTCATTTCTTGGGCTTCTCCTGGGATGGTCGCCATCCAGGTCTCGCTGCTTGCTGCCTTGTCCTCGGGGGAGAGGCTGCGCAATACTTGCGGGTCGCTGCTGGCCCACTGCCTGAGATCAAAGCCGCCTTTGATCAGGGAGGCGCGGAGCTTGAGTAGAAGGGCCTCGGCTTCTTCTGGCGTCGAGACGCTTTGCAGACAGTTGTCCACGTAGAAACTATTTCCTACACTTTGTCGGACCTCTTCATCAGCTGCTGGGTCCTCTGCGACGTGCTTTTGCAGTGCAAACGTAGCACAGCATGGGCTGCATGTGGTTCGGAAAGGGAGGACTTCCCATTGATAGATGGCTGGTTGCTCATCCCCGATCCTCTCTCTCCATAGGAACCGCAGCAGGGGCTTGTCCTCCTCCACTAGTCTCACCTGCAGGAACATCCCTTTGATGTCGCCGCTGATGGCCACCTTGTCTTGGCGGAAACGTAGTAACACGCCTAGTAGAGAGGGGCCGAGTGTTGGGCCGGGCAAGAGCTCTTTATTCAGATTTTGTGATCCGATCTGGTAGCTGCAGTTGAACACAATACGATCCTTGCCGTTGTGGTGGACTTTGTGGTGCGGCACGTACCATGATTCGGTCGTCTGATCGGCCTCTTTAATGTCAATTTTCTTTATGTGTCCCGCTGTGATTAGCTTGTTAATCTCAGCGCGGTACATCATCTCTTGAGCGGGGTCTCTGGCTAGGCGCCGCTCTGTGTTCAATAGATACCGCTCCGTCGCTTCTTTTGGGGCGTGGAAGGTAGGCATACCCTCTCGCCTCAGGAGTGGAGTTGCGTATCTCATCACTCCGTTGACTTTGACTCTCTTTGTCCCCTGCTCGAGGAGGGCTATAGCGTAAATGTCTTCCTTGGAACGAATGTCTTTCTTTTCGTTCTTAAAGGGCATTGTCTCTAGTGTCCATAGCCTCTCGACATGCTGTAGGAGGGTGGTGTCTTCTTCTGTCACTCTGGAGTGGAGGCAGTTAGTGGCTGCTGTTCGGTTAAGAGACTTAGCGAGGGGGCCTTGTAATGTCCATCCTAGGCGGGTCTCGACTGCTGCAGGACAGCCTCTGGGCCCTGTGTGGACCCGGTCTATCGGGACGATGAGGTCTGCATGGTCGGAGCCTATCAGCAGGGTCGGGGTGGCACCGTCTATGAGCGGTATAGGTAGTTGACGCAGGTGCACATATTTATCCATCAGCTTGGCGATGGGGTAGGTGTACTGCAACAGGCCTATTTCTTGGCTGGTGAAAGCATTAGTAATCCTATACCGTCTCTCTGGCTGCCCGCTTGCTGCGATAGTGAAGGAGACATTCTCGCCCTTTATCGTCTTTAGATCTCTTCTTATTGTCCGAATCGTCATCTGGTTTTCGCTCCCCCGCAGCCCCAGCTGGGCCGCAGCGGACGCGAGGAGAAGGGTCTTCTCTGACCCGTCGTCAAGGACGGCGTAAGTGTCCATGACCTTATCTTGGTAACTCAGTGTTACGCGGACCACCTTTAAGAGCACCCGGGCGCCCCCGCTGCTGGCGGGGTCAATGTACATAACACTTGCCTTTGTGCTGCTTGAGGGTGCAGGCTTTCTTCTGTTACTGTCGTGTAAGACATCTAGGTGGGCTCCGTCACACCGATTACACCTCTTCTTTAAGCGGCAATCGGCTGCCATGTGACTGCGCGCACATCGGTAACAGCGTCGGTTGGACTTTATCCATTGACTCACCTCGTCGGCGGTCATCTTCTTGAATGTGTCACATTGTGACAACCAGTGTTCCTTTTCGCAGTACGGGCACACCATCTTCCACTTCTCTTTCATCGAGGGGGTACTGTGGTTCTTGCTGCTCGGTACTGATTCTGATTGGTGCATGACGGTCACCAATCTTCGGCCATCGTTTGCTGTCCTAGGTCCCTCTCTGGAGCTTGGGGTGCTCCGCATGAACGTATCCAACCGTAGGCTGTTGACTTCTCTCGCCAGGAAGTCGGCTAGGTCTAGGAGGGATGGCTCGGGACCGTTAGGATCACGGTGGTCTCTTTGCCGCCTGAAGCGCTCTTGTCGGGCGGGCGGAAGCTTCTCTAAAATCCTCTCGACATTAGAGTTTGCGTACAGTTCGTGCATACCCTTTTCTCTTTGCGCCCCCAGCATCCCTACCAGGGATTGTACCTTGATAGACAGGTCATCTAGTGAGCGATTGTCTGTGGCTGGGGGTAGGCGGTCAATATGCCTTATCTCTTGTATTACGTAGTCCCATATGCGTCCATATCTTTGGTCGAGTGCTGCTAGAGCCGCTGTGTATGGGGTAGTAGAGGTGGCATAGGCCAGCGCTATATTGTGCGCTCGGGGCACCTTGAGGTGCTTCAGTAGGATAGCATACTTGTACGGTTCATCAGCTACATCGGACATCATTGTATCTAAGCACATTCGTAGCTCCGTGTACTGTGCTCTGTTCTCGTGGGTGAAGTCCGGAAACGTCGGTGTGCCAATGTATGATGCCATGGATGGCTGGCACATCGGTGAGCGTTGGAAGAGAGGCCTCCTAGGCGAGTCTCCTCTTACGCCTCTTGGTGGGCTGGTACCTGCTGGGTACCATGGCCCGCGTTTCCAGGTGCTGTTCCTCGGGGCTGGTCGTGCGTCAAGCTCACCCGTGAATTGAGTCGGGGGTTTGTAGCGCAGAGCCGCGGGGGTAGAGCCTGGGCTGTACTGGACCTCCTGGTCCTGTGGAGTACTGTGCTGCTGTCGGGCTTGACTCTCCTCCTCTCCCTCTTCTTCTTCCTCTGGCAGGTCCTCTAGATCCTGTAGTCGTCTATTTAGCCTCTCCGCGGTGTAGACCGTTTCTTCCTTGTAGCTGGGTCTCACTTGGACCGGTCGGGGAAGGGGTTCGGAGGGGGGTATAGGCTCTCTCTGGTGGTCGGGCTCAGGGTCGCTTGATCGGGTAGGGGAGGGTGCCCTTGACCCTTGTCTTGACGAGGCCCTGGAACCCCGTGCGGAGGGAGGGGGTGTTGCCCTGGTGATCAGCTGCTCCATTATCTGCGCTTGTAATCGGTCGCGCTCGGCTTCGCGCTTGGTGAGAGCGAGGTCGCGCTCTGCTTCTCTTTGGGCACCGGCAGCGGCGCGCTGGGCTTCGGCGGCGGTGCGCTGGGCTTCGGCCCGGTCCCTTACCATATTCTCTTCCGTCTGAAGGCGTCTAATCTCTAGACGTATACGATCTTCGTCGCTCCGTTGCTGCGCCTGAAGGCGTTCTCTTTCCATGGAAGAATGTTCGCGCTCACTAAGCGTCTGTGCTTGGAGTCGATCGCGCTCTGTTGAGGCTGCTAGGCTGGCGAGGAATGCCTGTGCCAGCATCTTGTCCGCCTCGCTGGGGGAAGACGCTGGTTGAGGTGATCCGCTCCTGGCAGTACTCGTTGGAGATCTGTTCTCCTGTGGCGAGTCCTGGAGATCCATCTCCGGGGTGCTCTCCTCTTCTTGTAGCGGGTAGAGTTCCATCCCTGGAGGGCTGTCTTTATCCTGGAGCTCTCCGGGGACTACTTCTTCGGTCTTGGCGGGGGGTAAAGTCATGTCGGGTCCCTCCTGGTCCCTACCGTGAGCTTGGTCAGTTACGTTAGAACCCACTAGGGCCTCTATTGGCGGGGTAGCCTGGTCGATAGGGTCGGACATAATTTTACTATCTACTTTTTCCACGTTTACCGTCTGTAGAAAGCTAGGTAGTATATTGGCAACGTAATCCTCTAAGTACTGAGGTGTCTGCCGTCTACGCTGCGGGCGATCTACTTTAGGAGAACCGTTTTGTGGAGTGTTCATCATTGGCCATGTCAATATTAATACCACTATATTAATATTACACTAGTTACCCTCCGGCTCGAAGGACCAATTGTAACTGAGGGGTACAATTCCCTGACTGTATTGATAAGTATGGTATCATTAAACCACTACCGCTTTATGTACTTTAATTACTGGCCATACAGTACATGATATATAAATATGATGAACACTTCCCACAATGAATCGGTTCCACACAAAGTGGTAATTAAGTATTTATTGCAGCAAAAGGTACATAATATACTTCTCTATTTTACTTTGGATGCGCTTATAAGGCAAAGGAATGTGCGTAGGCAAATCAATAATGAATGTCCATTCTCTGGTTACGCAGGAGGTAATTATACAACCTGAATCTTAGGGAATTATATCTATGGTACACTAGTAATATATAGCGGGAGATACTGGAAGGGTCCCCCCGGTTGTAAGCCAGCAGGGGTAGAGGATCTGTCGGTAGTAGAGAGTCTGGTCAACGATGACTAAGGAGACTCCAAGTACAGGAGACGGTGCAATAGTCTCTTGATCCACAGACGAATACAGCTGTTCTCCGTAGACTGTAGCTCCACAGTGAAGAAAGCTAGCCGGCCTCAGGCTCTCTGAGGCGCAGACTCGACGTGGCTCCTCACAGGGTAAATCCCACACATGTAGGCGTCGGCGATTCTCCGCTCCATAAATCACAGGACCAAAACAAATATAAT
This sequence comes from Notolepis coatsorum, assembly GCF_963971535.1. Classification (NCBI taxonomy): domain Eukaryota; kingdom Metazoa; phylum Chordata; class Actinopteri; order Aulopiformes; family Paralepididae; genus Notolepis; species Notolepis coatsorum. The sequence goes on along the minus strand of NW_028173834.1, from coordinate 16,908 downwards.
CCAGCCGCAAAGGGCTATGTAGTCGTCGGGTAGATTAATCCAGTGTACATGTCCACACGGTTCTCGTCTAGGTCTCCTCGGGTGAAAGCGCCATGAAAGCAGCCCAGCCTGGATAAGCACTCTAGCTGATACGAGGAAGCGTTGGTGATGCTGGTCACTGTAGAACTTTAGCCGCACGATACACTATACACAAATAGACTATTACTGACTTAATAGAAATATGTCGCACTCGACGGTATAGCGCCAAACTCTGACAATTCAGTTATTAATTCGCACGCGGTCTCAATGCTCTCTTTGGGGCCAAACAGGCCATACTTCACCGCACGGAGTATCATGGTAGAGGCTTCAACTTATTGGGTAACTCTACTTCTGTATTCACCTGCGCCATATTTATATGCACGGCGAACAATCTAGTGCCAACCTCATTTCTGTCTCGTATTCCTGGGCAAGGCCGGGCATGTACAGACATGTCTTGACGGTGGCTTTGAACCTGACTCCGGAGGCATGGCCCTGGCGCCTGTGGACCGCTGTCCAATAGGAGAATGAAATATTATGGTCTGGTCTAGGCTAAAGGGATATTCCGTGTATATGTACAAGGAATATACAAGGGATATCAAACGATATACAAATACTATGCAATATATATCAATCAATAAATATATATATTCGGTTTAATCTGATCCTTTGTAACACTAACTAACCTTACTGTCATGCACTTGTCCTAATAAACTAGCCTACACTGTAACACGCAACACTTTGATGAACATTGTTACTCAGCTGATAAGAGTTGTGCCCTCTTCCTGATAACTTGTTACAGAACTTGTAAGTTGCTTTGGATAAAAGCGTCAGCTAAATGACAAAAGGTAAATGTAAACAAAACATGAAACAAGTATATAGGCTACTGTAGGCTTACTGAACAGATATTGAATAATTAATTGACGGAAGGATCATACGGATGGATGCCCAATGTTTTGATTACTATTTCACGTTTCAAAAAATATATTGTTTGTCTATCACAGCTTTTTCCGGAGATGCGCTGCTGTGTATGAATGTCCGTTCTATATACCGTGAACTTTCATTAATTTGATCTTGCTCCGAGAGACGGACCGTTCTGAGAGATTGAGATTATCAAAACTTCAAATTATTTTATTTTATGGGCAGATATAAAAAAAAAAATATATATATATGTATCTTTTGACATGTTTTGGCCTTAATTAAATAGTTTCAAAATATCAGTCATTTCTTAAAATAAGTTACAAAAGTATAAAAAAAAAGAAAAAAAAACGTTTTGGAAAATAGCTCTTTATTTGATTATCATAAAAAAGTGTTTTCTATACAGAGATATCGACATCGGTAAATATCGGTATCGGCCAGAACAGCAATATTAATATCGGTTATCGGTATCAGCCACAATTTTCACATCGGTGCATCACTATTAAAAACCATGTGGAGAAGTTCTGTATGTATATAAATAATAAATAATAGTAGTACAGGTAAATAGTATGTGTCCATCAGGTGGAAGGGGGAGTCTATTTTAAGTAGTCCAAAGTCCTTGGGGGGGGGGGGCAGTCCGGCCTCCACCAGACCTAGGTGTTCAGCAGTCTGATGGAGGTTGGCACGAAGCTACCTAAGCCCCTTTTGTTCAGTGATGAAGCTCTGTATCGACGGCCTGAGGGCATTAGTTTGTAATGGGTGTGAAGGGTGTGTGCGTTATCTACAACTATTTGGGAGGCCTTTTTAACTGCGTTTCTTGTGGATGCTGCCGAGTGGCTCCTGGTCCTTCCCAATTATCTTGCCGCTGATCTTAACGACCCTGTCGAGAGGTTTCCGGTTGATGGCACGCATCACTCCAAACCATGATGTGATGTTAAAGGACATTATCGATTCCACAAAGGAGTTGTAGAAAGCCTGCAGGATTGATGGTCGCACCTGAAGCTTCCTCATCTTCCTGAGGAAGAACAGTCGCTGTTGGCACTTAGAGTGGATGTTATCTGTGTTGGTCTTGAAGGTGAGCTTATGGTCGATGGTGGTGCCAAGATATTTATACTCCTCAACGCGCTCTATTTTCTGGCCATTTATCTCCAGAGCTGGGGGAGTTGTGGGGTCACGCCTGAAGTCCACCAGCAGTTCCTTTGTTTTGCTGGGGTTTAGGTCCAGGAAATTGTCCTTACACCACTCTGCGAACCTGTTCATTTCTCCAATGATGCGGTCATTGGAGTTGGTGGTGTCAACGATGATGTCATCAGAGTATTTGATGAAGAGCATCTCAGGGTCTGAGCTGCTACAGTCGTCGGTGTACAGAGTGAACAGGACTGGTGAGATGACAGTTCCCTGTGGTGCCCCGGTGGATACCGTTCTGTTGGAGCTGTAGTTGCCGTTGAATCTAACAGTGTGGTGTCTATTTGTGAGGAAGGAGAGAATGAGCAGTATGAGGTGGGGGTTGACATTCATCCGGAGGAGTTTCTGTCCCATCAGATGTAGCTGAGGTAGAATGAGCCTTTCAAAACTCTTCATTAGGGGTGCACCAATGTATCGGTATCGGACGATAAGTGCCTTGTTGACTGCAATCGGCCTATCGGCCGATAAGCTCGAATGTGCCGATAAATATCCATCAATTTGTGTAGCGTCAAAAGACAAAAAAAAGTTCACTCGCGACCTGCACAACGCCGTCCCCAGTCCCCCCCCACACACACACACAAGCTACTAGGGGTGGGACAATACATCGATCCAGATTGATATATCGATCTATTATCAATAATCAAATAGGATCGATGCAACGCAAAAAGATCGATTCATATTGCGATACTCTTATTTTGAAAATCCGGTGACGGCGACGTCATCGCCCTGCGCCCAGTGTTGTGAAACTCCGTTTAACATCAACAGCACACACAGAGCGTCACTAGAGCAAGACTAGTGTGCCTATTCTGTGACCCAAAACATGTCCCTGCTGTTTTATTCCGCAACGGGTCCAATGCATCTAACCTGCTTTGCAATCCTCACCACTCCATTATGCCCACGTCCCGTTAAAGATCGAAGATAACGTTACATTAGCGTAAGCTAACAAGCTAACCCAGAGCCATAGGCAGAGAGAAGTGGGGACTGGGAAGGAGGGTGCATTCTCGGGATAGCCCCACTAACAGGATCTGGCCGGCTTTTCCAGCCAAAATACAGCTCTGTGACAGTGAATAGGATATTAATATAGAGAAAAAAAAGAAAAACTAACCAAAAACAGTGAACAGGATGTCTATTTGTATTAAAAACAATAGATTGTTTTTCATTTAAATGTCTGGAAGAGCTCAAAAATAAAAATGTCAAATGATATTTCCGTTGCCATTTTTTTGTTGATTTAAATGTTACTGATTGTGTTAAATGGGCATATAATATCGTCTCATATCGATCGCAGGCACCTGAATCGTATCGTATCGTGGCAGACTGTGTGATATCGGATAATATCGTATCGTTGTCCAAAGAATCGATATCGTATCGTATCGTGATGAAACTGGTGATTCCCACCCCTACAAGCTACTGCATCAAAGTTACTACTTATGATTAACAAGGCATTCGTTTTGTGGCATCAACGTTATATAGTTAGTGTTACACGTTCAATAACATCAGCATATTATTTACCCGAACGTAGCAAGCATTACGCATTCATACTAGCTCAGTTCCTTCCGTTGCTCATAGAGCCCTGAGTTTTACCCATTCTGCAATCTGTTAATAAAGTTTTCAATCAGACACATGTATAGAAAGGCTTTGTTTTATTATAACATTCGTTGCAGTAAAATCATTATGCCTCGTTTAAGTCATCCTGCGGAGCTAAAGTAGTTTCATTAAAAAAAAAAAAAAAAATATTACCAAAAAGAAAAAACATTTAAAAATAAATGTTTGCCACAAATATCGGTATCGGCCGATTGTGTTAGTTGAACAATCGGTATCGGTGGCAAATTTTCATATCGGTGCATCCCTACTCTTCATCACCAGAGATGTTAAAGCTACAGGGCTATAGTCATTATTGCAGGTGGGGTTAGTTTTCTTAGGGACTGGGCAAATGATGGAGGACTTCCATATGGTTGGTATGGAGTGTTCAGACAAGGATCGGTTAAAGAGGTTACAGAAGACCTCAGCCAGCTGCTCATGACAGACCTTCAGCAAGCGCCCACTGATGTTGTCAGGACCTGGGGCCTTGTGACGGTTTGTTCTCTTGAGCACCCTTTCCACCTCCCTAGGGTGAAACTCTAGGTTGGTGCTAGTCGCTGCTTTACACAGGAGATTGGTGGTCAGCTCCTCCCTCTCCTGAGTGAAGGTGTGTGTATCAAACCTGCAGTAGAAGCTGTTCCTCTGTTCTTAAATGGGACGGGGTCTGTTGTTTTGCAGGCCAGCAGGTGTCTCGACACCTTTCCAGGCATCTCTGGCTTTGCCCTCCTGGAAGAGCCTTTCCACATTTTTTTTATTACAGGATTTGTAATTAATTAATCTAATTAATCGCATTTTAATCGCATAACCATTTTATGCCTGATATTCTAGATTCTATAATCATATTTCAAATTGCATGTGTCTGGATGGCAGAATTCAGTACTGTATCTACAAAATCTTCTGTTTAATCATCTTCCATCTATTAATTTGCTTAGATTTTTCAGGTCTGGTCAATTTGAGCATGGTGTTATTCACAGTCAAAGATAACATTTTTTTTATTGATATTCTCATTTGGTTCATTACAATTTACTCAAGCCTAGTAACAGACACAGTATTTCTGACACTGGGAATACATTCCCTGAGATCCATAGATGTCCCTAGAATCAGATACCAAGAACATGCAAATGGACCATATTAAAAAAGTCTGTAAATGTGTATTCTACGTTCTTATGGAATGAATGAGATTAAAAAAAAAAAAAAAAAAAATGTGTAATACATTTTTAGTTCATTTTCATAACGCGATAATTTGCTGTGTAATTAATTACGCGATAAACTGACAGCCCTAGTTCGAACCTATGTTTTAAAAAAAAATTGAAGGAATATTCAAATGTAATATAAGCCAATTTTTGACAGCCCTACTGGGACATATCGTTACACGGCTAGTTTGATCCACTGTGTCCGCCCGACTACGTGTTTTAAATCTCTTTCTATGATTAGTATCCATTTGTTGGACAGACAAGAGTTGACGTTATGTTCTAATTTAAAAATAAACCAACAGACAGTAATACCTTCCGTCAATTTTCTATCCTTTCATTGATGGTAAATGGTGCATTTATAAAGCGCTTTAAAATGTGTTCCTCGCATTTTACCCATTCATTCACACACCGAAGGCAGAGGCAACCATGCAAGGTGCCAACCTGCTCATCGGGAGCAATTAGGGGATAAGTGTCTTGCTCAAGGACACTTCGACACGCTGCCCGGGAGGAGCGGGAATTGAACCGGGAACCTCCGGATTACCAGACGACTGCTGTCGCCTGAAACAATGTAGCTGCAGCCTTAGTTAGCACATTGTGCAAACATACTGTTGCTGCTCTGGACTGGCCATCCACCAGTGAGGGCGGTGGGCTGGTGATGTACTCTGTGGATGAAGCCTGAACACAGTAACAGTAACACCGACTACCGTGGCAGGCCTACTGTTGAACACAACGTCAACCACGGAATAAGATGGAAGGCAGCATTGCTTTGCATCGTGCGTCTCAAACTATAGAGGGGGGAAACGGGAGCGAATACATATGGGCATCGTTGTTATGCAAGATGGATACTCTCCTTCACCAGAGAATGGACGCACCTTAATAGTATAGGATTACACCTTGAGTTTAACTTAACACCCCACCCCCCCCCACCCAAATGAAATAGTCCAACCTCTAAGTGGCTAGGACGAGGTCATCCGCTGTAATGGGTTGACTTGCTGAACCCTGGTAGTGTGAGACTTGACGAGAATATAGAAATGACAAAAAAAGGAGGTGTTTAGACTATTGAGCCACAGTCCACCACCCACAGCAGGCCCAGCTCGCCTCACAGCACCATGACTCACTTCCTGACGGGGCATGCGTGTAGAAAATGCACATTCACCTATTGTCATCCGTCTCCAGTCATTCACTATAGACAACAAGGGTCAAAGTTGGGAGGGGGGTTGGGGGGGGCTATCAAATCATCTGGATGTTTTCCAAGTAGGTTCAACAAATGTATCCGAGTTGGGGCAGAAAAGTTCAACATTTTTCATCTACAGTTCAATACTGCAAAATTAAAGTGACCGGTTACTGGAACTCCCGCCACTTGCATTAACACTTTCAGTGCCAGCCATGCAGGGCGCTAAAGGGCTCCGTATGCCAGCGTCCACTTTAATGATAGAGCTCTCATATTTGCAAACGCATAAACTATGTCTTAAATTATGGCTATGTGTCTAATCTGGCCATCGCTTATCAATGACTTGTTTGCAGTCAACATTGTCTAAACGGATTGTTTTTTAATCTGTTCATTTCCGTTTTATACCATTTTGAAAAACGCTTGTTTTTTTAAGTTTCAGGAAAATATAAAGATTGTGATAATCGCCCTTTACTGGAATATTCTGGAATTCAAATAAACGCTAGATTATCGATAGTATACCATGTGTACTTATGTAGGGATGGGTACCGAATTCGGTTCTTTTGAGGTACCGAACCGAAACACGTCGGTACTACCGAGTATCGATTCAAGTGAGATTTTTTTACTATTTTTTTTTACCTTTTTTCTTTTCATGTCAACGTTCACACGCACAATATATGCTTACCTAGGATTTTACTTGATTCAACAACAAAGCAGTTGGAGCAATGGCAAGCCAAAAACGGTCGAAATTGTAGTTATTTGAAGTTAGGATTTTTTTTCACGACTGAGGTAGGTAAATAATTTTTTTTAGGCTAAGGTACCGAAAAAAGGTACCGTTGGGTACCGGTATCGATTCACAGGTACCGGTACCGTATCGGTTCAAATGTGAAAGGTACCCATCCCTATACTTATGCACGCTAGAGAAGCGAGCTGAAAAATCTATTCTCTCATTTCCTGATCAGCGCACACACACACGCACACGGGGCACACGTTGATATCGCTGTGAAAAAAGGTCTGATTATCCTAAGAAATATGTATTCCACGCTGTTCTGATGGTCCACAATGAATCAGATCCTCTCAGATGACTTGCCTGAGAAGTAAAATGAGGAAGCTGGATTCCCCCCCCCCCCCCCCCCCACATGTGTTTCATGCAATCCATTCCAAAGGGGTGCAGTACAACAGGGAGAGATGATAGGGGGCGGTATTTTCCCAATGGAGCTCAGAGAGAGTTTGCAGCACTAACGTGAGACTAGATTGATGAAATATGAATTCAAATTGCTAATATAAAAAAAAGGCGAGTTTAACGTCGCTGGCACTCAAAGTGTTAATGATATGGGTTATTTAAACGTCCCCATGTTGATCCCTCCTCTCTGGTAAACAAGAATACCCTGAAGACTCTGGCAGGAGCACTCATTCAAGGGTACTACGACTATGCTTGCACCTCATGGTACCAAAACACCTCAAAGGCGCTAAAAACTAAATTACAAACATCTCAAAACAAACTGGTCAGACTACTGCTTGACCTTACTCCTAGAACCCACCTCACCCCTGCCCACTTTGACAACCTAGGATGGCTTAGAGTAGACGACAGAGTACAGCAACTTGCAATGGGCCTGGTCTACAAGATACACTACACGACCAAGGTACCCATGTACATGTCAAAATACTTCCCAAAGGTCAGTGAATACCACGATCACAACACCAGAGGGAGCTCCACAAATCATGTTAAACCCAGATTCGGCTCAAACAAAAGACTAAACACGTTTTCGCAATTATGCCACATCAATGTGGAACGCCCAACCTAAAGCTGTAAAGGAATGTGAATCACTACCCACTTTCAAAACCACTCTCAAGGAACACCTACGGGAGACTGCAATTCGAAACTGGCCCCTGTAAATGTCCTAACCCAACCCTCTCCAATGTACAGTAATTTACCTAGTATGGTTGTCAATATTCCAATGTACAGTTTTGCTTGTTTGTACAGTGTTTCCCCCCCCCAACCCCCTCCAATGTACAGTAAATTACCTAGTATGGTTGTCAATATTCAAATGTACAGTTTTGCTTGTACAGTTGTACAGTGTTCCCCCCCCTCCTACCCAACCCCCCCCCCCCCCCCCCACACAACCCCACCCAACCTCCTCCAATGTACAGTTTTTACGTCAAATGTATATACTCCCTTTTCTGGACTCTTTTTGTATCACAAACAGTACTGTATTTGCAAATCTGGTATGTCATGAATGTATAGATGTAGCAGTACTGTCTATCTGTATGTCGCGTGTGTCATATGATGAATTGAAAATGGGGGACCCTGATGTAAACAAGACGAAAGTCTCTCTGGTCTGCATCCCCTTAACAATGTATGTATTGAGCTGTACTGTACTGTACCCATTCTGCAATCTGTTAATAAAGTTATCAATCAATCAATCAATCAACGGGATATGTTAGAAGTAAACGACCTGACTTGTCTACAACATGGCAGAACTCTAAACACTCTGTTGTATTTACTTCGCGATCAGCTGCTACACTCCAGCTGCACACATTTAGCTCGTGTTAGCTAGCTAGCTTACTAACAGCCGTGCTCATGCGGCTACAGTACAGGAGCTAACCGTTATTCTATACTAAAGACAAGTACGTACCGTTGTGGAAAGTGAACATCTATGAATGAATGAATGAAAACTTTATTTAACAGATTGCAGAATGGGTACAGTACAGTACAGCTCAATACACACAATTGTTAAGGGGATGCAGACCTGAGAAAGACGTTTGTCTTGTTTCCATCAGGGTCCCCCATTTTCAATTCATATTGACATTTATGACATACACAGCATACATGACATTTATGGCATAGGGACATATAGGTATTTAGTACTGATACATTTGTGACATAAACGGTATTCAAATATACAGTACTGTTACCCCTAGATCCTGACAGTATATACATATGATGGGGAGGGGACTGTACATTAGGAGGGGGTGGGTGGGTGGGAGAGAAATATACATACGGCGGGGAGGGAATATATACATGCGGTGGGGAGGAGACTGTCTATTAGGAGGTGGTGGGGGTTTTGGGCATTTACGGTGGCCAGTTTCGAATTGCAGCCTCCCGTAGGTGCTCTTTAAGAGCGGTTTTGAATGTGGGTAGTGATTCACATTCCTTTACACCTTTGGGTAGGGCGTTCCACATTGTTGTGGCATAATTGCGAAACGTGTTTAGTCCCTTGTTTGAGCCGAATCTGGGTTTTACATGATTTGTTGAGCTTCCTCTGGTGTAGTGGTTGTGGTATTCACTGACCTTTGGGAAGTATTTTGACATGTACATGGGTACCCCGGTCGTATAGTGTATCTTGTAGTGTTGTCACGATACTGGAATTTCGACTTCGATACGATACCTTGAAAAGTATCGATACTTTCGATACTTTCAATACCAAAAAAAAAAAATTATTATAATTTTTTTTTTATTATACTTCTTTTTTTTTTTTTTTTTTTACAAATTTTGCTTTTGTTGCTGGTTGATTCTCCTCAGCTTCTCTCTGGTACTATACGAGAAGATAAATACACTTTTAAAACCCTTTGTTTATCTTTAGATCAGAGAGAGAAAGAGAGAGTGGCTGCTGGAGATTTTAGGTCTACTGACTGAGCGCACCGAAAACAAGGGTGAGAGAGAGAGAGGGAGAGGGAGAGAGAGAGGGAGAGAGAGGGAGAGAGAGAGAGGGAGAGAGAGAGAGGGAGAGAGAGAGAGAGAGAGATGAGCAGGATCGCATTTTGTCAACACACTGGGACCTGGAGGAAGCGATATAAGGAAACGAATTGCCAATAAATGTGAAGTTATCTTTGAACCTGTTGTCAAGCGTCTTCAATATACCCCCCCCCCCTCCTCACTAATGGAACTGGTGTTGCAGAGTCACATTAGTTAGTTAGTTAGACACTGTAGTTTAGCGTTAGCTGAACGGCTAACTGGCGTTAGCCACTGAGGCTACTAGCGTTAACCACAATAGCCAGTTGATCAATTCTATTCATGTCTCCTCCTCGACTTCCACTCTGCTCGACCGAACGTTGGAAACGGGGTAGTTGTGTCGAGTTCATGCGTGTACTGGTGTAGTGGGCTCGGCTTGACGTTACTAACGGAGGAACGACAGCTAACGTTGGCTAATAATAGCGTTGTTTACAAACTGCAGACAGGGCTGCGCTGCCCGGCTGTGAGGGGGAGGAGGCTGCTGCCTGCAGCAGCTTGTGTCTGTTGCTCTGAGCGAGGAGGAGGAGGAGGAGGCGGAAGCGCAAGGCTCTGGCAGCGCGTCTGTCTGTCAACAACTTGCGGGAGCAAGCCAGCTGGTAGTGGTACCGATACTGCAGAAAGTATCGGTACTTCGGGAAATGAGTATTGAAGCCGTTTTAAATATTCAGTATCGATATGTATCGATACTTCGATATTTTTGACAACACTAGTATCTTGTAGACCAGGCCCATTGCAAGTTGCTGTACTCTGTCGTCTACTCTAAGCCATCCTAGGTTGTCAAAGTGGGCAGGGGTGAGGTGGGTTCTGGGGTTCAGGTCAAGTAGTAGTCTGACCAGTTTGTTTTGTGATGTTTGTAATTTTGTTTTTAGCACCTTTGAGGTGCTTTGGTACCATGAGGTGCACGCATAGTCGTAGTACCCCTGAATGAGTGCTCCTGCCAGAGTCTTCAGGGTATTCTTGTTTACCAGAGAGGAGATCCGGTACAAGAATCTAGTTCGTTGGTTGACTTTTTTTATTACATTGGATGCCATTTTGTCACAGGAAAGATTTGCCTCTAGGGTGGAACCCAGGTAGGTAATTTCGTCTTTCCTTGTGACAATATTGTCACCCACTGTAACTGAGAAGCCGTCGGTCTTGCTGAGTTTGTTATTTGAACCGAAGAGAATGGACTCTGTTTTGCCCATGTGTAATGATAGTTTGTTATCAGCGAGCCATATGCAGATTTTGCCTAGTTCGAGCTGAGGGTTTTTTCAACCTGCAACTTGTTCTTGTCAGAGACCAGCAGGGCTGAGTCGTCCGCAAACAGGAACAAGTTGCAGTCACAGGCTGACGACATGTCATTTGCATAAATTAGGAAGAGTAGCGGTCCTAGTATGCTTCCTTGTGGAACACCACAGCTCACTGTGAGGGGGGGGGGATAGAGTACCGTTTACCTCTACCATCTGTTCTCTCCCCTCCAGGTAGGATTGCATCCAGCTAACTGATAAGCTATCAAAACCAATTGCTTTTAGCTTGTCCATCAGAATGGAGTGATTGACAGTGTCGAAGGCCTTTTGTAGGTCCAGCATGACCATGCCGCAGTATATAGCGTTTATACATCACGTTATTATTAGGGCTGTCTTAAATGCTTCAAAGCTTCGAACGTTCGATTCGATGGCACAAGCTTCGAACATTAAAAAAAAAATCGATGTTAAAAAATAATAAAAAAATATATCAAAAAAAAAATCTATTTTTTTTTTTACTTCGATTTGTGTGTGTGTGTAGGTGTGTGTGTGTGTGTGTTTGTGTGTGTGTGTGTGTGAACTACCCATCCCAGTTAGGACAGCCGAATCCCGTCCAATCTTTCGCCGTCGACTAAAGACTCACTTCTTCAACCATTATCTGAAATGATAAAAAAAAAAAAAAAAAAAAATCTAACCGTGACTAACCTTACACTTGCACTTGTCCTAATAAACTAACCTACACTGTAACACGCAACACTTTGATGAACATTGTTACTCAGCTGATAGAGTTGTACCCTTCTTGCTGTCTTGTCGTACAGAAATTGTAAGTCGCTTTGGATAAAAGCGTCAGCTAAATGACTAAATGTAAGTGTGTGTAGGTGTGTGTGTAGGTGTGTGTGTGCGCGCACCTTGTAGAATTCCACACATAAGAAAGATACTGGGATGAATAAACAAAATAGGAAATAAAATGTAGAAATGCATGCAATACATATATAAATATGAATCTCCATATATGAAATATAACATTTAGATACGGTGCTACTGAGATGTTTTGGTGAGTTCTTTGTTTTTTTTGTGGAAGTTGCCCTTCTTAAAAATGCATGAACATTCACTGATAATTGGTCTGTAGTGGAGTCTACAAGGTCTACATTGCCGGACCATGTAGAATCCGGACCTTGTAGACTGACATAATTCTGTGCATAGTTTAGTCTACACAGGCCATATTTCAAATAATCAAAATCTTACTTCATTCGTCTTAAACATTCTTGATTTGGGGGATTGGTAGTTCCCATGAAATCTGAAGTTGTTCAAACGACAACAGCGATCCACCTTGAATTAAATCACACAGCCGAGTGAAACCTTGTTGGATGCGTCAGTCACGAAAGGGGCTACTTAATTAATTAATCCAACCCACTTTATTTATAGAGCACATTTAAAAACAACAACGTTTACGAAAGTGCTGTACAAGTCCCACAACATAAGATAAAAAAAAAAAATAAATAAATAAAAAAAAAAAAAAAAAAAAAAATCGAAGCTTCGAATTAAAATCGAAGCTCGGCCCCGAAGCTTCGATTGCCAAAAAAAGCTTCGAAGGTCAGCCCTAGTTATTATAACAGACGGAGGTGTGTTGCATCCAAAGTTCAAACGATAACACTGCGCTGGTAGCCGACGTTAGCACGCTAGCTAACGTTACAGGTTGAAAAAGCCCTCAGCTCGGAACTAGGCAAAATCTGCATATGGCTCGCCGACAACAAACTATCATTACACATGGGCAAAACAGAGTCCATTCTCTTCGGTTCAAATAACAAACTCAGCAAGACCGACGGCTTCTCGGTTACAGTGGGTGACAATATTATCACAAGGAAAGATGAAATTACCTACCTGGGTTCCATCCTAGAGGCTAATCTTTCCTGTGACAAAATGGCATCCAATGTAATAAAAAAAGTCAACCAACGAACGCGATTCTTGTACCGGATCTCCTCTCTGGTAAACAAGAATACCCTGAAGACTCTAGCAGGAGCACTCTTTCAAGGGTACTACGACTATGCTTGCACCTCATGGTACCAAAGCACCTCAAAGGCACTAAAAAACAAATTACAAACATCTCAAAACAAGCTAGTCAGACTACTACTTGACCTGACTCCTAGAACCCACCTCACCCCTGCCCACTTTGACAACCTAGGATGGCTTAGAGTAGACGACAGAGTACAGCAACTTGCAATGGGCCTGGTCTACAAGATACACTACGCGACCAAGGTACCCATGTACATGTCAAAATACTTCCCAAAGGTCAGTGAATACCACGATCACAACACCAGAGGGAGCTCCACAAATCATGTAAAACCCAGATTCGGCTCAAACAAGGGACTAAACACGTTTCGCAATTATGCCACATCAATGTGGAACGCCCTACCTAAAGCTGTAAAGGAATGTGAATCACTACCCACCTTCAAAAACACTCTCAAAAAACACCTACGTGAGACTGCAATTCGAAACTGGCCCCTACAAATGTCCTAACCTAGTTGTACAGTAAATGACCAAGTAAGGCTTTGTCAATATTCCAATGTACAGTGTAAAATGTGTGTGTGTCCCCTTCCCAACCCCCCCCCCCCCCCCCCCCCACCTCCAATGTACAGCCCTCACCCAACCCACCCAACCCCACCCCACCCAACCAACCTCCTCCAATGTACAGTTTCTATGCCAAATGTATATACACTCCTTTTCTGGACACTTTTGTATCACAAACAGTACTGTATTTGCAAATCTGATATGTCATAAATGTATAGATGTAGCAGTACTGTCTATCTGTATGTCATGTATGTCATATATGTTATGATGAATTGAAAATGGGGGACCCTGATGTAAACAAGACGAAAGTCTTTCTCTGGTCTGCATCCCCTTAACAATTGTATGTATTGAGCTGTACTGTACTGTACCCATTCTGCAATCTGTTAATAAACTTTTCAATCAATCAATCAAGCTGGCTCAGCTAATATTTCGAATTCCATTTCCACGGTGGTTGCTAACTGGCTTAGCTAGCAGCTAACGTGCTAACGGCTGTTAAGATGACGGCTTGCTTGCATTCGTCAAACATTTAACCGACTTGAGGTAACGTTAGCTATAAACTGAGACCGCGTGTTGGTATATTCCTGACCCGGCAGGTCCATCTCACTTAGCCCACCGTCTGCTGGTCTCCCGGCTAACAGAGCTAACAGTTAGCCATCAGAGCTAACAGAGCCAACAGAGCTAACAGAACAGAGCTAACAGTTGAATGAATGAATGAATGAAAACTTTATTTAACAGATTGCAGAATGGGTACAATACAGTACGGCTCAATACATACAATTGTTAAGGGGATGCAGACCTGAGAAAGACGTTTGTCTTGTTTCCATCAGGGTCCCCCATTTTCAATTCATATAGTTAGCCAGTAGAGCTAACAGTTAGCAGCTAAAGCTAAAGCTCGTCTCCTCGACACACAGCTAACTGTTAGATTGATTGATTGAAAAGTGTATTAACAGATTGCAGAATGGGTACAGTACAGTTCAATACATACAATTGTTAAGGGGATGCAGACCAGAGAAAGACTTTCGTCTTGTTTACATCAGGGTCCCCCATTTTCAATTCATCATAAAGGCCGCGACATGTCTCCCAACAAAACAATAACAATAAGCTGAAATACAAATAAGTCACAATTTAATATTCAGTGTTAGTTAGTCAAACAAAAGCCCCGTTTGATTTACCTGTGTACTTTTGGCGTAAGGTTTAGCGGCGATGTGATATCTTCTGCTTCCAGCCGTGAGTGTCTCCTGTACTTCCGGAGGCCTGCGTTTCCACGTCTCTGATTGGCCAGGTCATTTCTGGTCATGTGCCATGTACGCCCAATCGTGGGACCGCAAGTGTCTACACTGGTTAAGCTGGCGCTCGTTCGAAGTTGGTTACGGTTAGAGTAGGTAGGTTTGATTGATTGATTGATTGATTGAAAACTTTATTAACAGATTGCAGAATGGGTACAATACAGTACAGCTCAATACACACAATTGTTAAGGGGATGCAGACCAGAGAAAGACTTTCGTCTTGTTTCCACCAGGGTCCCCCATTTTCAATTCATCAGGACATATATGACATACATGACATACAGATAGTCAGTACTGCTACATCTATACATTTATGACATACCAGATTTGCAAATACAGTACTGTTTGTGATACAGAAGGAGTCAAGAAAAGGGAGTATATACATTTGACGTAGAAACTGTACATTGGAGGAGGTTGGGTGGGGGGGGTTGGGTACACTGGGATATTGACAACCATACTGGGTAATTTACATTGGAGGTGGTTGGGGGGGGCACACTGTATAAGCAAGCAAAACTGTACATTGAGGGGGGGGAGACTCTGTACAAACAAACAAAATTGTACATTGGACTATTGACAAAACCATACTAGGTAAATGACTGTACATTGGAGGGGGTTGGGTTAGGATATTTACAGGGGCCAGTGTTGAATTGCAGTCTCCCGTAGGTGTCTCTTGAGAGAGGTTTTGAAAGTGGGTAGTGATCCACATTCCTTTACAGCTTTGGGTAGGGCGTTCCACATTGATGTGGCATAATTGCGAAACGTGTTTAGTCCCTTATTTGAGCCGAATCTGGGTTTAACATGATTTGTGGAGCTCCCTCTGGTGTTGTGATCGTGGTATTCACTGACCTTTGGGAAGTATTTTGCCATGTACATGGGTACCTTGGTCGTGTAGTGTATCTTGTAGACCAGGCCCATTGCAAGTTGCTGTACTCTGTCATCTACTCTAAGCCATCCTAGGTTGTCAAAGTGGGCAGGGGTGAGGTGGGTTCTAGGAGTAAGGTCAAGCAGTAGTCTGACCAGTTTGTTTTGAGATGTTTGTAATTTTGTTTTTAGCGCCTTTGAGGTGCTTTGGTACCATGAGGTGCAAGCATAGTCGTAGTACCCCTGAATGAGTGCTCCTGCCAGAGTCTTCAGGGTATTCTTGTTTACCAGAGAGGAGATCCGGTACAAGAATCGAGTTCGTTGGTTGACTTTTTTTATTACATTGGATGCCATTTTGTCACAGGAGAGATTAGCCTCTAGGATGGAACCCAGGTAGGTAATTTCATCTTTCCTTGTGACAATATTGTCACCCACTGTAACTGAGAAGCCGTCGGTCTTGCTGAGTTTGTTATTTGAACCGAAGAGAATGGACTCTGTTTTGCCCATGTGTAATGATAGTTTGTTATCAGCGAGCCATATGCAGATTCTGCCTAGTTCCGAGCTGAGGGTTTTTTCAACCTGTAACTTGTTCTTGTCAGAGACCAGCAGGGCTGAGTCGTCCGCAAACAGGAACAAGTTGCAGTCACAAGCTGACGACATGTCATTTGCATAAATTAGGAACAGTAGCGGTCCTAGTATGCTTCCTTGTGGAACACCACAGCTCACTGTGAGGGGGGGGGATAGGGTACCGTTTACCTCCACCATCTGTTCCCTCCCCTCAAGGTAGGATTGCATCCAGCTCACTGATAGTAGAGAGTAGTAGAGTAGGTTAAGAGCAGGGCGATAGAACGCCAGGTAGTTTGCAGGCTGTTAGACCCGGAAGCCTGTATCCGTATTTGCAACGGTTCCCATTTCCGGGGTAGGCCTGATTGGCCGCGACAGGCACGTGACGCGCGTGGCACGCCACGCCACGCCCCCGCGGCGAAAAATAAACAGGATACAGTACACGCCAAGGTGCATGCATATAACCTCATCGCATGCACCTTGGCGTGTACTGTACTGTATCCTGTTTATTTTTCGTCATTATTATATTCAGAGTTAATTATATTGTTTACACTGTCTTTCTTCTATTATAATTAACCCTGCCCATTCCCAAATCATATTCAGAAAGTATCACAGA